>NC_134781.1:73638071-73648071 GCF_046742065.1 Oratosquilla oratoria | reverse complement strand
TGGGGATAAACTGAAGATTTATATTAGTATACCGACTCCACGTTTCCACTATGCAGGAAGGACTTGTATGTGGTCAGGCACAAAAATACAAAAAAATTAATGTAACTAAAGTGCCAAGTATCAGCTCGAACAACCTGTTTCATACAGAACGATAATTTTTATTTCATTCACGATTATTTCATTCATCTCCGTGACGGCTCCTCGACGACGAAAGGGACAAGAATAGTCTGGATCTTAGAGCATTTGTTCTCGACAAACTGCAACTTGAAGATAACGTCAACAGAGAAATTATAATTTTCATTTCAGATACCAGTTTTGAAATCAGCAGTGTCGTTGCATATTTTCTCCTAACTGCATATGACTTCATTCAGTTGAGGAGGGAACTCACGTGCTGAAAGTATTAATGCATATCTGTGATTACAAAGGATTTTACAAAGGAAGAGCATGCAGACAGGAGACCTTTGGTCCATAACTATACTCCATTTCAATAAGAAAATTACACTCGATTTCTGCCGTGCAGTTCGGTACAGTTGGTAGTTCTGCAGACTCCTGCCACTTTTCACACCCTATATCAGCTGATATATAGTTACTTTACAGTGATTTAATAAACATTTTTGGTCTATGATTGATAGTGTAAATTATGTAATTTTCAATCATATTGTTTTATTCTATGTAGCCTACTTGTAATATATCTCTATTTTTCTTACCTTTTTGAGTACACTCAAATAATTAATCTGCCTACCGTCTTCACAGATTATTGACAAATTCACATTACATAGAAATAGTCTTGGGTAAGAATGGTAGAAAACGAATAATTTCTCATAATAAATTAAAAGATGAATAGATTTGGAGGAGGAGGAGGAGGAGGAAGAGGTGAGGAGGAGGGGGAGGAAGAGCGGGAGGAGGAGGAGGGGGAGGAGGAGGAGGAAGATAGAAGTAATTCCATCATTCCCTCCCTCCCTACCTCCCTCCCTCCCTCCCTCGCGCCACGAGCGTCATTACGCAAAATATAAAAAGAAAAAATCTTAATTTTAATTTTTATGGCTTTCTACGTGAAATCTGAATGCACCATCGTGTTCAGGAATTGTTTATCTAGAAAAAAAAAACATATCCTATTCAACACTTGTCATCATTGCTGTAAACATTGATTATAAATAAAAATGTGTATAAAATGATAATTTCTTTTCCTTGACTTCAACTTCACATAATTACTTAATTTTTTATCCTATCAAGTTTTGAAATTTTTGTTATAGTTCTAGAGTAACTATTCTTTCCAATGATTGAAGACAAAATTTCCTATCTTTTGAAAAGAGGTGAAATATATTTTCTGAAGGAGGTGAGGAATTTGCGTGCCGCTGGTACCTGTATGGAGCAGGAGCCTGCAGGGCTACCAACTGTATCGAGCTGTATGGCAGAAATCGAGTGTAATTTCTTATTGGAATGGAATATAGGTCGGATGCGAAAAAAATAATAGAAAAAATATATATGTGAAAAATAGAATAACATTGATGAATAAATAGATAAATAGATAGAATAAATAAATAGATAATGATAGATACATACATACATACATACATATACCAAGGCTTTTTCCCCCTTACTAGGGAGGTAGCCCATAAGGAAAAGGCATAAAATCATTCCCACCCATTCCATCCCTGAAAACACTCATATAAATAATGATAATTATTTACAATAAATAATCGATGAATAAATAATAAAAAACAGAAATAAATGAGTATGTAATAATAAATAGTTAGAATAAAATAAATGGCAGGTATTACAGCATATTGCTTAAGAGTTTATCTAAATGAATCCTAAAACTTCGAACTATACTACATTGCACTGCCTCTGACGATGAAAAAAAGCACAGTCGGGGAGATATTTGCTTCTCGAGATTTATCTATACTGAAGCGGTATTAAATCTATTTAAATCCCATTTAGTTGAAAACATCACTGCCAGTGAAAGCCCTGAAAATGTCGACATAGCACAATAAAATGATCTTCCAATAGTAGAAATGTTAATTTCATTGGAGGACCTTTTGGAGCTGAATTCCAAATTAAGGTTATTAGAAAGTTGGCAAATAATCTTTTTTATTCTTGAACTTTAAGTTCTCTTGCCACAATGTACTATTCAACCCCTTCAGCATGTCATAAGAACAAGAATGAAGGAGACTGGAAGAGACCATAAGGCCTACACTAAACAGTTCCATGTCCATTACCACGTGTCATCCCTATCCATAAAGTTGTCTAACCATTTGTTAAAAGAACCAATAATTTCAGCTTTTCCTATTGGTAAACCAGTTCTTGCCTATTTCCTTCTTGAATCTAAAATTGTCCACTTTATATCCATTTCTACGAGCCTTTCCCTGTTGTCATAATATGATGACCTTGTTTGTGTCACCCTCGTCATCCTGCCTTCGGCTGATTAAAACCACCTGGCGTTAAGCAGAACAAACTAGTTCAAGTGTATCAATGACCTGAAGCATTATTTTTACCATTGGACGAAGACTTAAGTCCCTCAGAAGCTTTATGACCGTAGAGTCACTGGAAGAAAGCAGAGTCGCTTCATACAGACTGGAAAGCTGGCAAGAGTCCGAAAGCGAGCAACACGAGACTCTACCAAGCCCAGATGAAACCTTGTCCAAAGGATCAAGCCTATGAAGGAAAGGCTAGGTAGCAATACATAGAGAAAGGGCAAAAGAAGGCAAAACCAAAGACATCCTCCACAAATGGGGGTTTAATACTGAATGTTCACGTGGAGAAATACGGGCAATGAGCCATATTCTCTAGAAATGTCGAACTGGGTACTCACTGCTCCGACCGAGACCTTAAAGGACAATGACTTGCAATATATACGGATATGGTGCAATAAGATATGATGACCATGGGGTCATAACTATCTACCAGTTTTTATTGACTATTATCTGGTCTATCGCCAGCTTCGATGCTTCATAACCAAAGTTCCTCACGGTCAGAAACTGCCAAGCCATCATTTTATGGCCTATATCTAGCTCTTTTTCACAATCCACTGAATTTGTTAAGTACTATATTTTCGTTATAAGCATTTTTTGTAACCAAGAAGGGCCTCCCTGAGACGTGGATTGCTATTGTAAATCAACAATTTAGTGCCAGTTAGACTTTCTTTTTTTTTACCATATGGTTTTACTCAGTTTCTGTAGTAGCCATTTTCAATAAAGGTTCAAATTTATTTACATTCAAGTCACATTAAGAATTTTTTTTTTTTTGTTAATTTATTTATTTATTCTTATTTCTTTTTATATTGTACGTAGAATTCTTTTAGAAAAAGAGCCATTTAGTCTAATGATCCTCGTCTTCAACAAGACTTGAAGACTTTCAGTTTTTGTTTTCATACATCAGGCCAGGTTTTGTGTTTACCACTGTCTTGCAAACTTTAATGATTAACTTCTCCACCACCGCCACCATAAGCACTACCATCGCTGCTACCACTACCACCACCAACCACAACGAACACCACCATCATTGGGAACTACTATCACCATCACCATCACCATCACCACCTTCATCCCCCACAAGCATCACCACCCCCATCCACAATACCACCATTAGTACTGACACCATCCCCACCATCACCATCACCAATACCAACACCGCCAATACCATCCCCATTACTATCATGACCTTCACCACTACTATCACCATAACCAGCCACAACCTCCACAAACGCCACAGCCACCTCCACCACCACAGCCACCATCTACACCTCGTTCTCCACTTATTCCTCCTCCTCCTCCTCCTGTCCCTCCTCTTCCACCTCCTCTTTCTCCTCCTCCTCCTCCTCCTCCTCCTCCTTTTTGTCCTGCTGCTTCTCCTTTTTCTTCTCCTTTTTTTCTTCCTCTTCTTTTCCCTCTTCCTCCTCCTCCTTTGCCTTCTCCACTTCGAACTCCGCCACCAATTCTGCAATCATATCTGTGTCAAAGGCGAATCCCCTGACGCTCATTTTTCTTGTCAAGAATTTTTCATCTCTGACGTATAGCCATAAGCCGATTCATTTTTTACCAGTAGAATTCTCATAGATGCACACACACGCACACGCACACACACACACACACACACACACACACACACACACACACACACACACACACACACACACACACACACACACACACACACACACACACACGCACGCACAAAATCAGGATTAAAATTGTTTATGAACTACTTCTCAAGTTGCAGTACCTCGTCACTACGGCTGGGATCATGTGCATGGCATGTGCACCCACGTCGTACATAAGACTCACTCTATTAATATAATTTCAACTGTAGAAGAAAGTGGTCTTGTTGCACTTTTTTATGGTTACCATCAAATGAAAGATTGTCAACTCTGACAAACTTCTTATAACTTATAGTAAACTACATTAGAACATAAGAATGAATGAGACTGTATGTGACCATAAGGCCTATACTAGGCAGCTCCGTATAAATCACCACCTGTCATCCCCATCCATAAAGTTGTCTGATCGTTTCTTAAAACAACTGATAGTTTCGGCGCTTACTACATGGTTACTAAGTAACCATGTAGTAAGCATGGCCTTCCAGGATTTATGTAGTCACTAAAGAACAAGGAGGGGCTAGTAGGCTCTGGAGTACAGTTATGGAATTTCCTTGCACGTTTCAAAATTTCATGAAGGTCAACGGCAGTCCAACACGTTCTTCTTCATGGAAGATGATCTCGTGGTCTGGATCATCAGTGGTCTGATGTCAGCACTCAGCATAACTCGTAATCCCTGTATTTGAAATCAACTCTTCACAGATTCATACAAGCCGAATTTTAAATCTGTTTTGCTGTATGATGCGGGTATCAAGTCATCAATTCCATAAGGTTATGTGGCCAAGCAATGTGCAGAAATGCCTGCATGATAATGTTGGACAATGATACGAGATTTCCGCTTTGATGCTTGCAAGCCAAAAAGTGTCGAGTGGACACCGATTAAGGACTAACGATGAAATAATTCCTTGTAATTGTTACATAATGCTGTGCAGGTGACCTAATTGGGTGAAATAACCGATAATGTATATCAGATCAGCATACCTTTACATTGCATTACTGAAAATATTCCAAGTACACCAGATATATATACGTTTATATCTAAATCTATTTACCAGAAGGTCTCTTTCCCCTTATAAAGGAAAAAGCTAGCCAAGACCCTTTTTATCCTTTATCAATCTATGGTTAATAAAATAATAGAAAGATATAGCTCTTGTAACTTTGAACCAATTGATAATCCCAACTTTGATTCATGCATTTGGAGCATACATTTGATTGTTTCTAACCGGGTATATTACATACACATTCTTTTTTAAGTATATCAACTAAAAATACATTTAGTATCATAAGGAATCTGATGAGTTCCTTCACCTGAATAAAACCACATTTTGTCAAGAGAGTCAAAATGTAATAGGGTCATGTTGCAGTGATTAATCAAGATTATATTATACTTTGCATGAAATGGATCTTCATTTAACCGATTAAAATTGCTCCGTATTAAAACGCATAAGACTGGAATCACAGTCAGAGGATTAACTATGGCTATTAGTCTTGATATTCTTTCCCCTTCCATCAGCCCCTCTTCAATCTCAGAGTTCATATTTCATTTCGAATCATAATAAATTTTCATAGATTTTGAGCCTTTCAGATCCTTCACTGATTCTTCTTTTTCTCGTTCTTTTTGGTTCGAATTTTGTTCTGTCGTTTTCTTTCCTTCAATATGATTTTTGTTCGTTTTCTTTCTGCAATATGAAATTCACTGATTGTTGATTTACTTTTTGATCTTCACACGTTTCACCATTATATATGTTTACGAAGTCTTGAAATTTCCTTTTCAAATGAAAATATATTTATATTTATTTCTTTAGGATTTTCGTTGTCGGGAATATGGTTTGGTTTTTCAGCTTCCCCCCCCAAAAAAATGAATAAAATCACCTGACGGCAGTAAGAAAATAGTACTAAAGTTATAAATCATGAAGGAAAGGATAACGACTCTACTCAAGTCTAAGGTCCATCCGAACTTTCCTGCTCGTTTCATTCGCTTCAGAAATTGCCTAACTCAGTCTCTTTCCGTCTTTGGCAGATCTACTTCCTTCCAACAAAGGAAACCCTCAACTCATCTGCCTAAGTTCTTCTGCAGACTAAATCATATTCACCGTAAAAGTCTGTAGGTTTTCGGTCATTTTGTGAAACTGAAGTTGACTGGATTATGCTTTCTCAGTTTTTATACCAGTTTGGTACCCAGCCTTTATGGGTGACTTACGCTCTTCCATTTGATTATTTTATTAAATCCTGCAATAAAAAAATAAGGCAAGGCATGATAAATGCGAATAAAATGAAAAATAGAAGAATACAGATGAACCAGAAATTGGTACTCAAAAATCAGAAGAGAGAGAGAGAGAATAGAAAGATAAGCAACAAAAAGGAATATTCAATATGAAAAAACAAAGGGATAGAAAATGAAGAAGTAAATATTCAAAATCAAATATGGAATAAAGGTTTCCAATTGGTAATCGCCAAAGAAAGGACAAGACTCGTGAGTATATCTCCAGTTACAGATGTTGAATTTGATAAACACACACACACACACACACACACACACACACACACACACACACACACACACACACACACACACACACACACACACACACACACATATTACACATTCATACGTACACAAGTACACACACACACACACACACACACACACACACACACACACACACACACACACACACACACACACACACATATTACACATTCATACGTACACAAGTACACACACACACACATACACACACACACATATTACACATTCACACGTACCCAAGTACACACACACACACACACACACACACACACACACACACACACACACACACACACACACACACACACACACACACACACACACACACACACACACACACACACACACACACACACACGCACACGCACACACGCACACGCACATAAACACGTCTATGAATTTCTCATCTGTCAGGTATAGTATTTTATCACGGCAAAGTGCGGAAGTACTTTCACATGTCCCTGGACACCCACTCTTTTTCGAGAAAGCCGTAACTCGAACAGCCTGATTGCCTTCCGGGCATCGGCCGCTGAACCACCTCTAATCTAAATTTCAATTTTTGGCCCAAGACCGGAAGTTACAATTCAAAGAAATGATGAAGCCTTTCCGAGAGTGCAGTGAACTTTTCCAAGCGGAAAATAAAAATCTAACGTATGATAAGAGGCCCACTAAAGGACTGTTTCACCTTTGGAAAAAAAAAAAAAAATAGGGGGGGGGGTTGAAGGAAGAGGAAGGACTGGTTGCGCTTTGGCGTATTATTTACTTAGCTTGTTCGATATTTCTCAGTAGTATCTGTAATAAATAAATAAATTGTAAGATAAACGAGTAGATAAACAAATGAGTAACTAACATGCTAAATGAATAGATAATAACCATACATAGGTAAATAATGAATTAAAGAATAAATGTATATAGATAGAAATACATGAATGAATAAGTAAAAAATAGATTTATGAAGATAGATAAAGCGAAGTAATAAATAGATAAAGAAATTGATAAGCAATTGAATAGTTTACTAAATAATAATCAAACAAAAAGTAAATAGATAAAATAAATCAACGTATATATTAATATTCAAATAAATAAGCGTATAGATGAATTATCAAACAAGCAGATCAACTGAAATATGAAAAATGAACAAGTATATTATAAAGTTAACTTTAATAAGATAAATAAATGCATAGATGAATTATCAGTCGAGTAGACAAATAGAAATACGAAAAGTGAAAAAAGGACACTACAAAAAAAACTTGAAAATAAATGCTCACGTAGATCGCTCCATTATCTTGACAAATTTATTGAGAGATATTTGCTGCCGTGCAGTCCTAAAATATTTCTGATATTCTTATGAATCTCAAGAGAACTGTAAATTGTACATTCATACCGATAGATAGCAGTACCGTATGTCAGACTTTGATTATTGTACGTTATTATTTCAAGGGACCTAGGGAATTTTAAATCACTTTATAACAATAGCTAAAGCTGATTGACTTGAGCTGTTTACATAGAGTGAATTGAGTCTCTTAAGACCTTATGGAAGAGAACGTGGTTTACAATTTCAGAGTAGCAAAGGTTACTACTTACATGCTTTAATTTATTAATTGGCTAAACGAGACAGTTTCAGTTGTAGCAAAGCGCTTCCTGGCGTAAGTCCCCTCGTGTCTCCCTCTTTTGTGAATTGAATAAAAGATGGATAGTAACCGGGAACTTCAATCGATTTGGCTTGCTGTGGAGACTGAAATATAATTGGTTATAAATGTGATACTAAAATATAAATAAGAAATCATTTCTGTAGCTTCTTGCATCCCTCCTCTTTCACCTCACCTCAGCTAAATTAGATAGACATACAGGTTAAGTTAGGTGTTGAAAGGATTTTCAAAATAGTTTTTGGTAAGAATTCATTACTAAAAGTTTTTTGCATCCACCTTCCACCTCACCTCAGCTAAATGAGGTGTATATATATATATATATATATATATATATATATCTATATATATATATGTGTATATATATATATATATATATATACATATATATATAAGAGAGAGTGATAGGTGGGGAAGGGTAAACGAAGATGGGCTAAGAATACATTTATTGTTCTTACGTTTCGGTTATTATACCCTTCCTCAGAGAACTTGTTACAGAACATCTTGGTCACAACATTTATACCCGTAGTGGGGGAACTTGTGAAGCTTCGAGTGTCAGGTTTTTTCTAGCGCATTTATTATTAAGAGACTGGCTGCTTTAGATAGGCATATAAATCCTTCTCTGTCGTTATTATTTAAAAAAAAAAAAAAAAAAAAAAACGACAGAGAAGGATTTATATGCCTATCTAAAGCAGCCAGTCTCTTAATAATAAATGCGCTAGAAAAAACCTGACACTCGAAGCTTCACAAGTTCCCCCACTACGGGTATAAATGTTGTGACCAAGATGTTCTGTAACAAGTTCTCTGAGGAAGGTTATAATAACCGAAACGTAAGAACAATAAATGTATTCTTAGCCCATCTTCGTTTACCCTTCCCCACCTATCACTCTCTCATTTGTCTTAAACAATTTATCATATATATATATATATATATATATATATATACATATATACATATACATATATATACATATATATATATATATATAAGCACGTGGTTATATTTATAAACTATATATAGATAATTTAATAGATAAATTAATAAATAGAAAATATAAATTATTAGATAAATTAAAAGATTCATGAATAAATGACACAACACAAATGAATGAAATGACTATATTAGATAAGTATGAAATAGAGATATAAACAAACAAGAGAATCATAACTTCTGAACAATCACACGTACTTAAGAAGATGAGGAATGAGGTGCAGTTCCAGCTGCAAAACAAACCTGAAGCATATGTTGCACTTAGAATCGTTTCCAGAAAATCGTGGGAATTCATATCATTTGAAATAACTTCAAGTGTACTGTTTCTAGTTCCTCAAACAATATATCATTATTCAGTCAAAATTGTACATCTTATGCAGATTACTAATTGTTTAATATTTAATGAGGATTTGCCTGATGTCTGTGTATGATCTTATGAAAAATATATTGGAATAGAAATATCTGCTAGTTAAATCTTCAAGAGTTGTTAGAAGTGTCTTTGATATAGAATAACCTTAAACTACTATAGACTCCTCAAACAATACATCATTATTCGTAGTCAAAATTGTACATCTTATGCAGATTACTAATTGTTTAATGTTTAATGAGGATTTGCCTGATGTCTGTATGATCTTATTAAAAATATATTGGAATAGAAATATCTGCTAGTTAAATCCTCAAGAGTTCTTAGAAGGGTCTTCACTATAGAATAACCTTAAACTACTATAGACTCGTCCTTA
>NC_134781.1:73633071-73635571 GCF_046742065.1 Oratosquilla oratoria | reverse complement strand
TGGTGGCCAAGAATTTCCCCTAGAATAAACACCAATCCACCCACACCATATTACAGCTAATTCTAATCTACACACACATCCAATAAACAAATCATATTCAAACTAAAACTTAAATATATTTAATTTGTCAATGTCATTATTTGTAGTGAGGTAGCGTGTTAACCACACGTGTCGTCACATAAATAATATGTACCACAAATCTTGCTTCAATCAATTCATCTTTGACTCTTTTGCTTTACATAAATTCTTAACTTGCTTCAATTCAATTCAATAGTGTAATTAAGATAAACATTAATCATAGTCTAATTAAGACAAATTGCCGTACATATTATTCCCATGTTTTATAATTAAGTATATGTGCATACATATGTGTGAAAGTGTTTACACTGTATTCACATGTATATATGCAAAAAATAATAATAATAATAATAATAATACGTGCGATATACTGAAATCAAATTTACCATCAAATAATAAATACAAAAGGAGAACGCCGAAGAACAACTAAATAACTAAAGAGATAAATAAAAGAATTAATAAATAACATCACAAACTCCCTGAGGAGCCGGTTCAAAAATCGCACTTGTTATCAAAACATATGCATGTACATACTGTGTAAATTCCGACCCTCCCCTTGCTAGTGGGTACCATTGATACCCAAACAATTAATACCCCTTAAATTCAACAACCTATATAAAGGCAAATTAAAACATGCATATACCAAAAAAAAAAAAAAAAAAAAAAAAAAAAAATCCGTACGCACCCCCTGGTCAACCTCATACGCCCTTCTAACAAAATGACCATCACGTCCGTCCAACTATATAGAAACCATGCAAGTGGGTCTGCCCCACTCTGTTATACTTAACTTCCTTCATTTTCAATACTGTCGTCTTCTACTAACACCCTAACCCTCCTCCTTAAACCCAGCTTCAAACTATCTATCCGCCCCCTTTTGTTTTGTTGTTGTATATATATATATATATATATATATATATATATATATATATATATATATATATATATATACATATATATACAAGGAGTCCACTATTGAAAAGAAACAACTATAGGATAGCGCTTTCGTATTACATTATTGCACTGACATTATAATACACGAAAGCACTCTGTTCCGGTTGTTTCTTTTCAACAATGGTTACCTTGCATCTGTAGAACACACGTTTCTAGTTTTTTATTGCAAATACACACATACACACACACACACACACACACACACACACACACACACACACACACACACACACACACACACACACACACACACACACATATACACATACACACACGCACACACACACACACACACACACGCACACATACACACACACACACACACACACACACACACACATACACACACACACACATACACACACACACACATACACACACACACACACACACACACACACACACACACACACACATATATATATATATATATATATATATATATATATATATATGTACTTTACTTCATTGTATATTACTTACCTACTTGTTAATTTTTATTACAAAGTGTTTAGAATCAAATCGCTTTGCAGAACTTTGAATGCATACTAAGTTACAGTATATAACGCAAGAGAAGGAATTCATTGAAATAAACTCGTATAGATTTAATCTTTTTGCTTTCAAGTCACTAAATGCTAACAATTCCACTACCACCACCATCACAGCCTCCACCACTGTCCTCCAAAAATACTGTCACTCCTACCACCATAACCACCACCACCACCACCACTGTTGCCACCAGTGCCTCCATACCACCATTAACATCATCATGTCCACTATGACAACCATCACCACCACAACAATCCACCAACGCCACCACTATTGGCACGAAACCTCCATACCACCACCATCATCATCATCATCATCATCATCATCATCATCATCATCATCATCATCATCATCATCATCATCATCATCATCATCATCATCATCATCATCATCATCATCATCATCATCATCACCATCATCACCATCATCATCATCATCATCATCATCATCATCATCATCATCATCATCATCATCATCATCATCATCATCATCATCATCATCATCATCATCATCATCATCATCATCATCATCATCATCATCATCATCACCATCACCATCACCATCACCATCACCATCACCATCATCATCATCATCATCATCATCATCATCATCACCATCACCATCACCATCACCATCACCATCACCATCATCATCATCACCATCACCATCACCATCACCATCACATCTCTATTCTTTGTAATACAAACACTAATGCAATCACTGGTGTTTGTGCTCTTGTCCTCATTGTCTTTTTCTAATGCTATTACTGGTACTGATGTGCTTGCCAGTGTTAAGGCTAAGGTTAGAAGTAAGGATATTACTTAGGTTACTGTTACTGCTATAGTTTCCGCTATTACTTAAGTTGTTCGTCGTGTCATTGTTGGTATAGTTATGATTATTCACAAACTTGGGAAGCTTGATG
>NC_134781.1:73623071-73628071 GCF_046742065.1 Oratosquilla oratoria | reverse complement strand
ATCCTTTGTATTACCACCCGTCATCCCAGGGCTCACTACATGATTACTAAGTCTATCCCATTTGTTAACAACTCTAAAGCCGCGTCCACACTAGTTGCATTTCCACGTATCGTATCATCTTTGCGTACCACTTAGTGATACGATACGGTGCAACAGGGTATTGTAACCACTTGTTGCGTATCCGCCTGCTGTATACGGATACGCAACAAGTCGGTACAATACCCTGTTGCACCGTATCGTATCACTAAGTGGTACGCAAAGATGATACGATACGTGGAAATGCAACAAGTGTGGACGCGGCTTTAAGGTGCATAACTCTCTACTCGAGCTGCGGTGATTGCAATTCCGCGGCACCAGTTAGCAGCAAACAAAAATCCCAAGTAACAACAAAAATAGGACAGTTATAGATACCTTTTAGCACAAATATACACATTAAGAAATGAGACCATTGTTTTTTCACACATTTGAAGTTAGTTCTTCGATAATTAATGGGTGAGTGAGTACTACCCGAAAGGATATCCTCATCCACTTCATGGATTAATTGGTGTACGTTTTGACTGGTCTAGTATGAGATTTATGTGTGTTCGTATTCATTTTGGTCTTTGGATCACGTGCTGGACTCGTGATCGACAGCCATTTCCCTCCCGCACATACACAAACCCAGCTCCCCGCCCACGAAAGTTGGAGTAACGACTCGAAGCGCAGCGATACTGAAATTATTTCAGCCCTGGGCAGGATTCGAAACCGGACCGCCGTAGTTACAGTCTGGGACTCTACCAACCGCGCCACCGAGTCGTGTGTGTGTGTGTGTGTGTATAGTTCAACTTTAATGGTCCATTGCAGGACCAGGCTATCCCCTGAGTGACGATGGGGCCTCTGTAACCCACCACGGTGGCTTAATCCGGCTTGGTCAGGAGGTGTGTGTGGTGACGACAAGTACAAGTGAAGATTTGGTAGGTTTGAATGGCTGTGGCTGTGAATGAAGTCTGAAATCAGAGTAATCGGCTCGACCATACTGATTAAGTGCTAAAATAGCATATATATACATATATATCATATATATATATATATATATATATATATATTTATATATATATACACATATATATACATATATGTATATGTATATATATATATATATATATATATACATGTATATACACATATATATACATATATGTATATATATATATATAATTCTAAGCAATCAACATCGAGACACTCAAGGAGACCAACTTGCAGAAATTGAAATGTGGCACAGCCCAGGACTCGAATCTGCTCTAGCACGTGACAAGTTATAGTGATAGTAAATCTGTTCACTGGGACCCATTCAGTGTTGTATATACTGTATATATATATATATATATATATATATATATATATATATATATACAAATATATATTTGTGTGTATATATGTATATATATATATATAAATATATATATATATATATATATATATATATACATATATACATATATTTATAACTGCAGCTATCCAATTTCTCGCAAGAGCCGCTTCTGGGCAAGGAGTTGAATTAATTAGATATGTATATGAAACATTCGAATTTACTGTAGCTTTCAAATTAGTATACATTTATCATAGCGCTCATGGATTCATGTTTTTTATTAAATGAATGTATTCTTTATGCTACATATTATCATAGAAACGAATTCACATTTAATACACTTTTAAACATTCTTTTGAAATTGAATTATGGTGACAAAATATCTATATATAAAATTATTTTGGTTAATTCATTATATTATCAATAATTGGTAAACAATTGTATTTATCAGTTTGTATAGCCTAGGCCATAACGAATGATTTCCAAGAGTAACTGAAAACTCCCCAAGCCTTCAACCTCTTATCTATCGCAGTGGAAATCGAATAGAATGAGTAAATGAATAAATAGATAAGAAAAGAAAAAAAAAAACGAAACAAAATAGGTTAATAGATAAGCAAGTAAGTAAATGAATAAACATGCAAATAAATAAATAGATAAATAAACAATTAAATCAATATATAAATGAATAGATAACTACGTACATAGATAAACTAATGAATAAACAAATAGATGAATAAATAAATGAATAAGTTAGAAATGAAAACGAATGAATAAATGAATGAATGAATAAGTTTGAAAAGTCCTTACTAATTTCTTTACGATGGTAAAGAGATGTGGTGATTACACCAGGATGTGTTTAGCTGTTTCATTCTATGTTGATACAATCAATAGTCAGCGAAATCTGACCTCGACCTGTGGATTTTGAACAATAACACAACAAAACACTTAAATCATCAATTCTCTACAATAAATTTTATCGCAGATCACTGCTGTGGACGTGTTGTGTCTTGCGATACTGCTTCTGACCCAGGGCAGTGGACAAGATGCAGGGATGACCCATCATCCAGGAGGTGCCTAGATAAGAGGGAGGATAGAGGGGAGTGGAGTATGTAGGGGATGAAATGGGTGGGAGTGGTTTCTATGCTTTTGTTTTTTGGCTACCCCGCGTGTAAGGGGGAAAAAGCCTTTGGTATATGTATGTACCGGGTATGTATCTGTCACGTCAAATCCCTCTGCTCTACATAATTTATTTCTTTGCTTCTCGTTTTGCCCTGTGTTCCAGTTTAACATTCTTGATACGAAAATAGGTTTATAATATCTGCCATAAGAAGATTTTATTTGGTATGATAAAACCTCTACTGTTTTCAGAGATTTCGAAATAATCTTGGACTTTGTTTATGCACATCTAGTAATTCCACCGGTAAAGAATCACACTTATCTGAGCAATGACATATAACGCAAAAATCGTTAAACTGCATCTTTGAAATGACAGACTTGAATAAATATATACATTTTATGGATAACTAGGTCTTTATAATGTTTGCAAACTATGTGTGTGCATGTGTGTGTTTGTGTAATTCACCATGGTCTTAAATCACGTGTTGAACTCGTGATCAACAACTATTTCCCTCCCGGGAAAGAGCTCAGAACTCATATAAACTGACCTATGGGTAATGCTGTGACCTTACGCGCACACACACACTCAACTCCCCGCCCACGAGAGTTGGAGTAACGACCCGCAGCGCAGTGATACTGAAATTATTTCAGCCCTGGGCGAGATTTGAACCCGAACCGCCGTACTGTCAGCCAGGAATTCTGCCACTGCACCACTGTGTGTGTGTGTGTGTGTGTGTGTGTGTGTGTGTGTGTGTGTGTGTGTGTGTGTGTGTGTGTGTGTGTGTGTGTGTGTGTGTGTGTGTGAGTTGTTGAATGTGTATGTATATTTATGTGTTACATGTTTATATACTTTATTTACTATGATCATAGACTCACTATCTTATTGGAAACCTCTTTTCTCTGTTATTCAGTAATTGCCTTGTCCAAGCCCTGACTCCTTTTATTTTGCTTTACTTTATGTTTAGTCCTGTTTCGAAATGCTCTACTTTCTCTTTTACCAACTTTCCATTATTGTCCTCGAAGCCTCTAAGTGCCTTTCCGTGTTACCGCTTTATTCTCTCACTGTTATGTTGACCTCCTTTCGGTATTTTTTCTTTCCTCATCATGTCCTGTCAGAGGTCTACATGATATCATGGAAAGCCATCACTTTTTTTTTGTGGGAGAAAGAAGATGTAACAGCACAGATGAGAAGTTGAGGAGTATACGCCAGGAGGCGCGTCGCTGCGGCCGAAGCCGTCACCTTTCGCCCTTATGCATTCCAACTGTTGGGGGAAAGCAACAGCTGTCTCTTGAGATTCCGAGAAGTGCAGGTTTCGAACCCACGACCAAGTTAATGCGAGACCAGCACACTTCCGATTGACCGAGTCCTCACTATGGTCATGATCTTCTCAACTGAATAAAACTGACTGGGTTCAGGAACAGAATCGAAATGTCCAGCATATCACCACTTGGAAAGGGCTGAACGAAAGCTGTATTTGCCATTTCATTTTTCTCTTTTCTGTCACCTGAAGTGTGTGGACTCTCCATCTTGTGAATTCTTTGACCTCGTTCAGTACATAGGACTGACTACATAAGAACATGAAAACACAATGATGAAGGGGACTGCAAGAGACCATAAGGCCTACACTCCCCATAAAGTTATTTAATCTTCTCTTAAAGCAATCAATAGGTTACGGAGATGAATGAAATAGCCTGGCGACAGTCGGCCTAGCAACAGAAGCACCACTCGTCACAAAAAGAATTAATCGAGATAAAGGTTCTAATCTCTTCATTATCGACGGTGGTGTCACGGAAATGAAGAAATAATCATGGTCACCCGGTAGAGAAGTGATTAAATTAAATTCTATCGTTAGCTTCGCACCACGCGTGATAGACAACGCTAACTCATAACGCTTCAAAATGCAAAGCGTGATATTAATAGACCCATCCTTGACTATGGGGTACTGTTTTGGTCTCCGTCCTAAAGAATGGATAATCCACTATGATCAGTATAGAGAAGAATGACCAAAATGATACTTGGGCTCAGAAATTTACCTCACGAAGACAGGTTTAGTAACTTTAATTTACACTCTTTGGACAGACGTTAAGTGCGGAGTGATCTAATAGAGGTATTCAAATGGGTTAAAGGCTTTAACAAGGGTGATGCAAACAAGGTCATCATATCAAGACAGCAAGTCAGGACTCGTAGTAATGGATTTGAATTGGACAAATTTAGATTTAAGAAGGAGATAGGCTAGAATTGGTTTACCAATAATGTTAAACGAATAGAATAGACTTAGTAACTATGTAGTTAGCGCTGAAACTATAGGATATTCTAAGAATAGTTTTATGAATAACTTTATGGATGAGGATGATAGGTAGTAATGGAAATAGAACTTCCTAGTATAGGCCTTATGGTCTCCTGCAGTCTCCTCCATTCCTATGTCCTTATGTTCTTGGACATCCTCGACGATTTTATCTGGACAAAAACTGTCGTCTGTCGGAATGACAATGACTGCAGGACGAAGGAGGGGGCACGTACCTCCATCACATGATG
>NC_134781.1:73603071-73605571 GCF_046742065.1 Oratosquilla oratoria | reverse complement strand
GTAATATCTAAAAACAAAAGAAGTGTTTTATTCTAACAAATGGCGAAAAACAATTGTCAACACTTTTCTGTGTACCAGATCCTAAACTGCCAATTATTCAGGTAATAAAAGATCAAACATTTATTCGCGGCCAATTCATTATCTTGAAAATCGTTTAGGATTGGTTTTTCTAATTGTGTATCAAATGGATCAGCAACTTTGTCAAGAACAATGAAAAAAAAAACACATTTCCGATTATAAATATAATTAACAGTAAATAAAATAGCGGTAAAAACGTTTCATTGCAAGACTACATATTTTATATCTAGTAAGGAGTAGCCCACTCTATCACCAATTCTTGGAAAAAATATATAATAAGTGGCGCCTCTCACATATGCTCCAATGTGTTTCACCCACGATGTCTCTTCCTTATAAATATATACAGAGACATATATTGGGTATGCATTGACATATACTTACGTGTGTACGTGTGCATATATATATATATATATATATATATGCACACGCACACGCGCACACACACACACAGACACACACACACACACACACACACACACACACACACACACACACACACACACACACACACACACACACACACACACACACACACACACACACACACCACACACACACTATATACAGTATATATAAATATATATATATATATATATATATTTATATATATAAAAGGAAGGAAGCAGATTTTCTTTTATATATGTTGAACTGAATACGACAGCATTCTGACAATTGTTCAACCTATTCTTATTATTTTCTATTTTTCTCATCAGAATTTTTCTGCTGAAAGGTGAGCTAATAGAAGATCTCCATAGTTCTCTATTTAATATTTTGATCTCTCGTCTTCAAAGAGACATCATCAGGATTAACAAAATTTTTGTAATAATAAATAACAAATCTGGTAATTAGCAGAAACAAAAACAAATATACAAGTGGAAAATATTCGCAAAATGAAATTATCAACATAAGTGTTATCACGTCTAAATGGAAAGGTTGGAAGAGAAGAGTCTAAATGTACCACTAGTTCTCCATGTTTCTAGTTTGGAGCCGAGTTGACCGCCTTGGCATCCTGACGGTCGCAGTTGGGTTGGGGGGGGGGGGGAGAGGGAGAAAGGCGAAGTCCCGCTAAAGGCAGAGATAGAAAACATCTCTGATTTGTCATGATGATTTATCATTTGAACTCATTGTAACTTACTTTCATTCTTAATATTAATACTTAAAATCCATGGTATCAAATGCCGGTCTTATGAAAAAATATGCACTCTTGGCTTATTTAGCAGCCTGATTAACGATGCCGCTTTTTATTTTATTTTATATTTTAGTTGCGGAGCCTTATGAACAGTTAATGGGTGGTACTTAACGACGCACTTCTGTAAGTGACGGGTGACACGTCTAAAAAATTTAATCGAAGTCATGTCGCATGTGTCATGAGGTCCACTTTAAAAACTAAGGTGCCTGCATGGCGTGGATCAGAAAGTAATTACTACTATGATACAGGTAAAGTGGATCAGGTGGGGGAAAGAGAGTGGGGTAGGGAAAGAGAGAGAGAGAGAGAAAGAGAGAGAGAGAGAGAGAGAGTGTAAGAAGGAAGGAAGATGGAGAGTAAAAGGTTATATGTGGGAAGAAGAGTGTAAGGGGAAATGAGTAGAGGAAAATAGAAAGGAAGGAATAGAAAGGAGAGGAATAGAGAAGGATAGGCTAAGAGGAGAGATGATAAAAATGAAATAGGTAGTGGGAAGGAAAGAAAAATGAAAAAGAATGAAAGGAAAAGACAGGGGAAGAGGAGAAGGAGAGGAAAAAGAGTAAAGAGGGAATTGGGAGCTATAGAAGGTGGGATATAGAGAGCCGATTATACGCGGTGCACGTTCTAGGTATGTCTTAGGGTACTAAACACTGGAAGTCTCATCTTCACCAAACATAGCTAGTCCTAACAAATAAGTAAATTGATAAAGCAGTGAATAGAAATAGATCTAAAACAAACAGAAATTAGTAAAGCGACATTGCTGCATCCAACATATCCTTAATATCAATTCAGTTTCATTTTTCTTTGGTGTTCCATGCAGTGTGAAAATAAGTGCCCATGTTATTCCATAACTTCAAAGAGTAGATCTTGGACAGATTTCAGTCCAACAAGAGGTCACTGGATACGGACAATTGCTCAATGGTTCTCGATGGACATTTGCTTACTCAACAGTTGTTCAATAGAATCGTAAAAAGGTGGACATTTGATCACCACAATATGATTCAGTATAAGTTAGGCTATTTTAGGTTAAGTTTGTCAGGCTAGCCTAGGTTGAATTAGGTTAGGTTGGGCTAGGTTAAGATAGGTTAGGTTAGGATAGGTTGGATTGGATTAATTTAGATTAGCATTAGAAAAATTAATCGCAAAAACATCATACAGGAAGAACGAGAAAAGTAAAAGAAGATAAAAGTTTTGGTCAATTGTCAGTTTTTTTTTTCACATTTGTTAAGCAGTTGTCCG
>NC_134781.1:73568071-73593071 GCF_046742065.1 Oratosquilla oratoria | reverse complement strand
GCATATGTTAAACATGTAAACATGTCATGATAATTAGAATGCATTTTTTTTTCTTTAAGAAATATCTGACATGACCATGGCCTTGCCGTTAAGTCCCTGCCAACCTTTTCATGGAATGATTTGGAGTAACATCGTCCGTCAGAATCGTGCTGAGGACGGTAGCATGGCTGCGATACGTGGACGATGTCTAAATAATCGTACCCAAGGGTTTCAGCCTTCGGAGACTTCAGTTATCGCTGAACGAGGCAGAATCTTCCTTTCAGTTCACACTGGAAGAAGAAATAACCAAATCCTTCACCTTCCTGAACACACTCATCATGATACATAAAACCCAGCTAAAACTAAGAATTGACAAAAAAAAAAGCAAAGAAAGGTGACTTCATACACTCCTACTATGAACTGAAGATTAAGAAAGGGGTGGGATAATTGGTTTCTAACTCAAAACACTTATGGCCTAAAGTCTGGAATATCTACGGCAAGAATTCCATTTCATCAAAGGAACATTCAAGAAATTGAAATTCCCGGAATTCATCATCAATCAATATAGGAAAAGACTAAGGATATTGGCCAGGTGTGGCCAACGCAGCAAACCAACCACAAATTTCATTCTACCAACAAGCGACTTGGCCACTCACGTACTTAAATCTAACCATATGAAATAAGTGTACTTGAGCATTAGGACAATGAAAGAAACGACCAGAGTGAAAGAACGGAGGAGCAAGACATACGGAAACGAAGGGAATACATACGAAAATCCCCGTAAGGGATATACCAGGTCTAACATTGAAGTCCCGTAAGAGGCAATAAATATGCCAAGGGCTTAACCCATTCAACTCCGATGACAAGATGTCTTGTCATTTGGTCAAATAAAACAAAAAATCATAAAACACCAAAATGTTTTATCAAACACCAGAAAAATATGACGTCAGTCCTCGCTTCGCTGCGAGCGAAGCGAGGATTGACGTCATATTTTTCTGGTGTTTGATCAAACATTTTGGTGTTTTATGATTTTTTGTTTTATTTGACCAAATGACAAGACATCTTGTCATCGGAGTTGAATGGGTTAAGTGACATTCCTACGGAATAGAGACACACAGCGTTCTTTTATGGTGAGTCTAATCTCCATTCAATATATGCATGTTGATCACTCCTAATTTCTACACCATTTTATTCAATTATTCGATTTAACGTCGCGAACTTCCCCTATCAGGAGGCTAGGACGATGCCTTTGTAGCGTAGAATTTAATGAACCATACCCTTGGTTCAACTCGTTGGTGGCAGGGTTCAGACTGCCGTCACCTGGACCTCCGCCGCAAGCAGCGACGTTCTAATCCTCTTGGGCAGTAAACATCACTTCAGTCCTACTCTTTATTTAATACCTTCCTAAAATCCCTCCTTGACCATCTCTCTGGCTACGTCTCTTCAGTGCAATATGATCATCAAGGATAGAAGCACTAGTTATCGGGGACGAAATTATATTCATCGGGAAAATTATCAAGTGAGCGTCATGCATTCCTGAACGTCAAAATGATGATCAAAATGACAATCGTCACTAGCGCTTACGGAACTCGTTGAAAGAACAGCATCCAATGATGGATTGGAACAGGCCGTATCTACGTATAAACAGTGAATCTGACGGGATGAGAAGAAAGTGCTTTAAGGAAGTATATATTCGTGGCTGAGACGCAATAGAATAATGTAAAGTAACATTGCACCCCCATTAACTGATTCAGTTTCTATGGTGAATAGGGATTTGTAAGACCCTAAGAATGGTTTAAAAGACCCTCCATTGTCACACACATGTACACACACACACACACACACACACACACACACACACACACACACACACACACACACACACACACACATACACACACACACACACACACACACTCACACACACACACACACACACACACACACACACACACACACACACACACACACACACACACACACACACACACACACACACAAATACCCATGTCTACGATTCGTTCAATTTAACTTGTCTGAAGTTTTCTTCATTAGTACAAATGCTGAAAACATCTTCGTTCGAATTACCTAATTTCTTTAGATTACTCTTTTTATTCCTTTCCTGTTTTTATGCTAATCAATACATTTCGCCAATACTTTTACTTCATCGAATATAGAGTTTTAGTTACAATAGATATCCGTCAGATTACAGTGAAATAATTATTGTATAAGATTTTGGATTATAGCAGAAATTGTTAGCCTCCTACCAGCTGTGCGAGAAAGGACCAGAAGACACTAATACACATATAAGTGTCAGGGAAATGGTGAGGTTCCATTAGGCTCGCTGGCGTTGGGGATCGATCGAGGCACGAAGACGCTTGCTGGCCCTTAGCTAAGTGACTCAAAGGGAGAAGGAGGCCTTCATTTTCAGAGGAAATGCTTAGGCTTGCAGTTAAGAAAATTACAATGTGCCTGGTGACGTCACAGCCCGATGGCCATGCAGCCTTAGATTAATAATGATATTTCCCCTTGACGTAAGAATCAACTCGGCTATTCGGGCAAAACACATCACCGAAGGAAACACAAAAACATGCTCTTTCTTTAGGTGCAACACTGTGCTCGCATCGGGAGCATGTAGTTCCTCTTTACTTTGAGCTTAAAGAGTAGTCAGATACTGCATAATCGACCGCTGGGACAGGAAAGCAAAGTACTACAGATGGGACACAGGCGAGATAAACTGTCCACAGCGGTGGGGTTTGTAATTGTACAGGAAACGTGGAGGGAACTGCACCGCGTATAAGATGGGACTGGATGCCACGAATAGATTTAGTGCTACAAATAGATTTACACTCCAATAAGGAACGCTGAGTCGCAACGGGATATACGTAGATTGCCAACAGGAAGACTATAGGAGGGAGATTGGGTGAAAAGCTTGTTGATATTGTGGACATTCTGGGGTACAGGGAAGCTGAGGAGGACATTGACTCTATCAGAGCCCTACAATACTGCAATATGATTGTATATGACACACAGGAACCCACAGTTGGAGAAAATAAACTTCGAATGAAGAAGAATCTTTATTCGAAGTTTATTTTCTCCGACTGTGGGTTCCTGTGTGTCATTTACAAATGCGCTACTACATTTCTGTTTAGAAAATGATTGTATATGTTCTATTCACGCTAACATACTTTCTAATCATTAAGTTAAAGTGATAACCTTGTTGTAAAAGGAGTTTAGATACGTTCTATTCATGCTAGCAAAAAAGCTTTCCAAATATTAATTTAAGTGCTAACTCTGGTGTGAAAGGGGATTCGGACACATTACATTCGTCAGCCTCGTCCGTAAGATTGATAAATTCCTTCGTTTGGAATTTGAAAAAAAAAAAAAGTAATTGTGAGTTACGTCTCCCTGCGGGCAGGGTTAAGTGGATGGGAGGAGTTTTTCGCAACCCAGACAGATGGGCGTGAATGTTGGGCGTACGAGCGTCCATCTACTCGGTATCATTGAGACAGAATTTAATTGACCATGAATCCTTTCTCACAGAAATGTACCCATAGGAGAATGCAGAGGAGGATGCCTAGTCTTGGTGAGGAACAGCGTGGATTCATGGGGTGTTAAGATGAAAGGAAGGAAAGGGTGGAGGATGGGTGTGGAATAGGTGGAACTAGGTCCGTGCCTTTGACTTGGCTACCCCATTTATAAGGGGGGAAAAGCTCTTGGTATATAAATAGATATATGAATCCTTTCACAGGCCATAAGTAAAACATCACTTGTGGTCCTCACTTGTGCAATCGCTGTCATAGAGATGAAATGCGTTGGGAGAGGCACCAGCCTCTCCCAACGCATTTCATCTCTATGACAGCGATTGCACAAGTGAGGACCACAAGTGATGTTTTACTTGTGGCCTGTGAAAGGATTCATGTATCTATGACAAAGAGAAAGAAGGCGGGTGAGACACCCTCCTGATAAGGAAAGAAGAAGGGGCATGAATTAAATAGAGAAGAAAACCATGGAGATTCACATTCCTTCTCAAAATTTCCACGCACTCACCCAAATCATTCGAAAAAAAAAACTCTTCCTCACTTTTCTCACTACTACGGACATCTCATAAGCACCCATACCTCCTGAGACCTATTGTCATTTTTATCCATGAGGTACTTGACAGTTATTTCAATTCAACAGCACTTAGACATCACTCACCAAACAATGTCATTCCTTCCCTCTTTTGTCCTATTTCCTCTCCTGATACTCTACCTACCACATTTCCAAACTCAAACTCACCTTTCCCTTTCAGTTTAATTTCTCTCAGCGCTAACACATCCTTCTTTCTTCTCACAAATATTTTCCCATTTTCCTCCAGTTTGTTCTTACTTGTTTCCATCCATGTCCATTCAAAGACCAATTTATTACGGTTCTTGTTGGAGTCTTCCTCCTAGACACTCTTTTGCAAGGACCCTTGACTACGAGGAGAAATTTACCGAGAGGGGAGTGCCCAGTCTTCCCACTCCAATCCGTTAAGTCGCTTTCTACAAGACGATTAGGAGCACGGTGGTGGTGTTCTTATTCCCCACCACGGGAGCTTAAGAAAAATAAAAGATGGATATTTACGAACAGGAAAAAGGAGAATTTTAAAAGGGCATCAGAAAAAAATACATTAGAAGTTAGAATACAGCTCAACATTCCTCTTTGAGTAGAAATCCTTCTTTCATTTAAAACAATACTTGGTGCATCTATACCCAGAGGTGCCATTACGTAGTTAATACCTCAGTATATTCATTTGGGGGCATGATACTAGAGAATGTTGAGTTTATTTCACTGAGAGTTCATTTATGTGAGATAATGGTCATGAGAAACATAAAACATGAAAGAAATGGCAGTGTGTTTTTGCGAACATGCTGGCATTATATTGAATTTATTCATATCATCATAATCATATCATCAGGGGGCAAAACCGGATGCAGTAGGATAAATGAATATATAAATGAGCAAATAAATAAGTAAATGAATTAATAAATAAGTGAATAAATAAATGAATGGATGAATGAATGGTTAAATAAAGAAATTAATAGATGAATAGATGAATGAATAAATAAATGAATGGATGAATGAATGATTAAATAAAGAAATGAATAGATGAATAGATGAATGAATAAATAAATGAATGGATGAATGAATAATTAAATAAAGAAATGAATAGATGAATGAATGAATAGATAATTGAATAAATAGTCACAAATAGATAAACAAGTGGATAAACAAGTAAATAAACAAACAGATATTTAGATAAATACATAATGAATAGATATATAATGAAAATTTGAATAAAAAATATATAAATATCTACCTATCTATATACTGAGAGCTTTTCCCCTTTATAAGAGGGGTAGCCAAGCCAGAGTCACGTACCTATTCCCACCCATTTCACTCCCCTCCCCCCTCTCCTCCCTCTCCCCCCCCCCCTCTCATCTTAGCTCCTAATGGAGAACGGGTCATCACTGTATGGCGCCTAGTGCCCTGGGTCAGTAGCAATGTAACAAGACCTAGATATGGACCAAAAGGTCTCCTGTCGGCATGCTCCGCCTTTGTAATCCTTTGACACATTACATCCACAGCAAAGCCGCTTCACTTAATTGGCGACTTACCCTTTCCGTCCTCTTATGCAGAAAAAGAGAAGACGGGGAAAAATCCCTTCGAGCTGCGTCAAAATAAACAACTAAATTGATAGATAGATCAACGATCAATAGAAATGAGAGAGAAATAAGTTGTATGAGCAAGTGAATGAGAACATGTAAACAAATGAATATGTATGTATATATATATATATATATATATATATATGTACATGTATATATATATATATATATATATTTATATATGTATATGTATATTTATATGTATATTTAAACACACACACACACACACACACACACACACACACACACATATATATATATATATATACATATATATATATATGTGTGTATATATATATGCATATGTATATATATACATATATACACACACATATATATATATATATATATATATGTATATATATATATATATACATATATATACATATATATTTAGAGATCAAATGACAGATGAGAGATTTTGGGTGGTGGAAGTAAAACGAAGATGCTCTCGGAATAGATTATACTCTTACGTTACGACCACTTTGGTCTTCTTCAGACCAAAGTGGTCGTAACGTAAGAGTATAATCTATTCCGAGAGCATCTTCGTTTTACTTCCACCCCCCAAATCTCACATATATATATATATATATATATATATATATATATATATATATATATATATATATATATATAAACTATTTGCCACATGTCTATGTGTATGTCTTCTTATTTATTTGTTTGTTTAATTATTCATTTATTCAAATGTTTGCTTATTTTGAAGAACGTATTTATTTACCAACTGAATGCTTTCAGCCTCAAAAGCTTATGAGTTTCTTTATACAAAATTTTTATTTTATATTCTTTTCAGAATAACGTTATATCATTCAAGTGCTTATTTTTATGTTAACTTTATAATTATTTAGATAAAGTTTTGTCATGAAACAAATATGTAACTCAATTTTATATAACTGCGTAACCTGTAAAATTATCAAACAGCTCTTTCTCGCTTGATGTTTTACTAATTCTGGTTGGCCACAAAGTAAAGGTTTTTTAATTGTGGTGACATTTTAAAACAACTAAATTTAACATCTTACAGCTTTAATCAAACAGTCATATATCACTGACCTTCAATTAAACATTCTATACAAATAATCGTTGAAACTGTTCCACACAACTTAGAATCTTTAAGACAAATTAAAAATAGTTTAATTTCTTTGATGCAATTTTCTTGAGTGTTATATTTGAAACTTCTTGAGCACAATTCACGTCTGTTCTGAAGCTGAAACCGAACTTCGGTCTGACAAATACATATAATTGTATTGGTTCTGGAGTTAGACACAAGTTACTGTACAATTACGTAGCTTAGGAAACCATTACGTTCAACTGGGACAACTTGTTGTCCATGCAGCACTATTTGGAGGAATTTCAGAATGAAATAAAGGGTATTCTTGGCTGTTGCATCCTGTTGCTGAATCACCCTGTTGCCTGAGGTTGCCTAGTTTCGTTTCTCGGCTCATTTTTATATTTTTGGAATGACATTTTTTTTCTTTCTCAGCTAAATGATATTGCCTATTGGTAAAAGTCAGGTGAGGTGGCTGTACTTCTTCTGGTAACCTGTAACACAGTACTACCTACCGCATGGTCGGATTGTTGGCGGCTAAACCGGTTCCCCTACTGGTGACCGGCCAGTAAGGAAGGAGTGTTGGACACTCAAATGAAGAAGAAGGAGGAGGAGGAGAAGAAGAGGAAAAATCCATCAAAAGAGTTTCTCTTACTTAAATGATATTGCCTGGTGGGAACCAGGGCACAAGTTAGGATCCCTCTTCTTGTGTGAAGCATTTGTCAAGAACGATTTTCCTTTCTAGTGCGGGAAAAGGATAATCTCTTAATTTGACAAAATTTAAGGTCGTAGTAAATGAATAAATAAGTAAATGAATTAATTAATGTTTATCTATCTATCTTTCTATATATATGTATATATATATATGTATATGTATATATGTATATACATATATACAAGCCCACCGGCTGCGCCGGCCCGGCTACGCCGGGGGCCTTGGCCTGCGGCGCTGCGCCTTAGGCGCGGGCGCTGCGCGCCCTGGGCTACGCCCCTTTTTTGGAAAATAAAATATCAAAATCATATTGCTTTTTATTTCTTGTCAACATCTAGCTGTTCTCGCAAGTCATCTATATAGGCGATTTGTTTCTTCGAGTTCTTCTTCTTCGAGTTCTTCTTCTTCGAGTTCTTCTTCTTCGAGTTCTTTTTCGAGTTCTTCTTCGAGTTCTTCGAGTTCTTCTCTTTCGAGTTCTTCTTTTTCGAGTTCTTCGAGTTCTTCTTTTTCGAGTTCTTCTCTTTCGAGTTCTTCGAGTTCTTCTTTTTCGAGTTCTTCGAGTTCTTCTTCGAGTTCTACTTCTTCTTTGAGTTCTTCGAATTCTTCTTCTTTCTCTTCTTCTAGTTCTTCTTCTTCGAGTTCTTCTTTTTCTTCTTTGAGTTCTTCTTCTTCGAGTTCTTCTTCTTCTTCTTCTTCTTCTTCTTCTTCTTCTTCTTCTTCTTCTTCTTCTTCTTCTTCTTCTTCTTCTTCTTCTTCTTCTTCGAGTTCTTCTTCTTCTTCTTCTTCGAGTTCTTCTTCTTCTTCTTCTTCTTCGAGTTCTTCTTCGAGTTCTTCTTCGAGTTCTTCGAGTTCTTCTTCGAGTTCTTCGAGTTCTTCGAGTTCTTTTTCGAGTTCTTCGAGTTCTTCTTCGAGTTCTTCGAGTTCTTCTTCGAGTTCTTCTTCGAGTTCTTCGAGTTCTTCTTCGAGTTCTTCTTCGAGTTCTTCGAGTTCTTCTTCTTCGAGTTCTCCTTCTTCTTCGAGTTCTTCTTCTTCGAGTTCTTCGAGTTCTTCTTCTTCGAGTTCTTCGAGTTCTTCTTTTTCGAGTTCTTCGAGTTCTTTTTCGAGTTCGTCTTCTTCGAATTCTTCGAGGTCTTCGAGTTTTTCGAGTTCTTCGAGGTCTTCGAGTTTTTCGATTCGAGTTCTACTTCTTCTTCTTCGAGTTCTTCGAGTTCTTCTTCCTCTTCTTCGAGTTCTTCTTCTTCTTCTTCTTCTTCTTCTTCTTCCTCTTCTTCCTTGTCTTCTTTTTCTTCCTCTTCTTCCTTGTCTTCTTCTTCTTCTTCCTTTTCTTCTTCCTCTTCTTTTTCTTCGATTTCTTCGAGTTCTTCTTCTTCACCGTAGTTGGCGGTGTTACCGATTTACCACCAAACGCGAAGGGTCAGTTTATTTTTTACTTATATAGATATACATATATATATATATATATAATATATAAGATATATATATATATGTATATATATATATACAATATACATATATGTATATATATATATATATATATACTGTATATATATATACATATATATATATATATATATATATATATATATATATGAATGTATAAGATGTCATAGAAAAGTTGTTAAACCCTGTTCATTGCAGGTCAAGGGAATCTGGAAAATACTCGAGTATCGTTCTTTTAAACTTTCCTCGAGGTTCAGAAACAGTACGAATACCAAGAACTCTTGCAAGCACTTGCGGCCTGGAAAAGGAATTCATGCGTTTCTTCAAACAGAACCCGAATTGGAAATGAAACTGATTCCTCCGGCTGCCTTGATTTTGTTTCTTGGATAAGTAGGACTGATTCTTTTATGAAGATGTGGTCAATTTGTATTGAACAAATACACCAGAGCAAGGCAGGAAATTGTAAAGAACTACCTTATTCTCCATTCAAATATTGACTTTGCGATATAATCTCGAAAATAATGTTCGTAATGTATTAATAATATACTTGAAATATCACGTCATATTTTCTAGTAGCTTTGAATAATTCGTTCTTTTAACAAATAATATATGTAGTGTTTCTCCTTGATTCTATGAAAGAATGAATTTGTAATAAGAATATTTAATAATAAGTAAATGACAAATAAATCTGGGGATATGTCAATGCATAATAATGTATGGTGGGGGGGCTACGCGTTAGCGCAGTGGGTACCATAACGAACTCATGACCAGTTGGTCGTGAGTTCGAGCCCCAGAATCCGCTGTGGGCTTGCTGCGTGGGCCCCCGATAGCCCTGGCTAGGCAGGGAGGCGACCCAAACATCGACGAAAAAAAAAAAAAAAAAAAAAAAAAAAAAAACAAAAAAAAAAAAAAAAAAAAAAAAAAAAACAAGAGAGAGAGAGAGAGAGAGAGAGAGAGAGAGAGAGAGAGAGAGAGAGAGAGAGAGCGAGAGAGAGAGAGAGAAAGACATTGGGTTAAAGATTTTTTTAACCAAACGGAGAACTGATACAGTCAATTTCCCCAATCTCGTTTTCATAGTGTACAAACGAAGTTTCAGAGTAAGAAGTATTATGAATATTGTTAAGGTTGCTACTATCATTATTATCATTATCATAATTATTGTTATTACCATTACAAAAACAAATGAAAGGAGAATGTCTACCTGTCCATCTGTTTGTTATCCTTACAGAAACACACACACCTTCCTTTGTACGTGAATAAAAGTTAATTCTCAGTCACTCAAGTCTTCTGGTTGTCAAAGCTAACAGCCCAAGAGAGGGATTTCTTTCTACGAAGCAAACAGTTCCTTCATTTAATAACCATAATTCAATGTCCTCTTCCTTTTGAAGACCTACGGTGTCAACACGTCCGTCGAGAAGAGAGTTTGTCGTACAAAAGAGACATAATGAAACAAGCCACACATTCCTCTCATAATTGTACAGCACTGTCCAAAAGTCCCACTCCATAGGAATGACGCGACGTGTGGCATTTCTTTTAGGAGGTGGCGACAAACACCCTCCTAAACTAAAAAAGCTGTTGCATCGAAATTGCTAGTTACATGTGGTAAGAAAATTCAGGGATAGAGTCCGAGTTTTATTTTATTTCTTATAGTGGGTAGAACGTTGTGAGCCACCCTGTACAATGTTTAAGAAAAAAAGGGATAAATATTGGTTTACCAATAGGGTGGTTAATGAATGGAATAGTCATAGTAACCATGTAGTGAGCGTTGAAACTATTAGTATTTTTAAGAAAAGGTTAGGTAACTTTATAAATAGGGATGATAGGTGGTAACGGACATGGAAGTACCTTGTGTAGGCCTTATGGTCTCCTACAGTGTCCTCCATTCTTATGTTCTTATGTACGTCTCACGCGAAATTCCTCTTTGAAGAAATCCTGGAATTTGTAACTTTAGAATGATTATAAATGTACCTGTACATATCTTATACCTAACCTTTTTCAAATTTGACTTTTTCAATTGAATAAAATCATCTTCTGTCGTCCAGAATATCTTAGATAATAAATGTTATACGAGTAGTTAGAATAACTGTTGGTAAATTGAAAACGATTCCACAAAGAAAATGGTTAGGAAATGTAGCATGCTAAAACCCATATAGTCAATACTCTTAGCAAAGTGATAGTGATGAGAGTAACAATAATGATAATAATCAAAATAATAATTACAATCGAAGCGGGGAAGAAGCAGAAGTGGAAGAAGGAGGAGGAGGAAGAGGAGGAAGGAGGAGGAGGAGGAGAGGGAAGAAACAGGCGTTCCTCGTGTGTCTCTCTCCTTCGCAGCCAACTAAGTTGGCCCGGCACTTCATCAGGAGCCAAGTGCCGCCAAATTATGATCGTGGGACGAGGAGTCTCCCCAGCGCCGGCCTCTGGGATGACGGCTCTCTATGGGCACCTCCGGAACTAATTACGCCTCCAAAGTGTCACAAGTCTTGGGGGTAAATCAACGTCATATGGAAATTCCCTCAGGATTTAGTCCGTTGCTCTAATGACGCATTCACACGGTGGCGGCGGGTGCGAGTTAGATATAACAAGTTACGAGATAACACAGCCGTTTTCTCTAATTCATAACTCCGTCGAGGCCACGGTGCCTCCTGTTGGTTATGTTGCCACGAACGCAAGTCTATTTCATTCAACTGGATAAAGACCTCTAGATCCCTCGAGGCCTCGATTGATCGATATTTTCTTCTGGGAGAGTCTGAAACGTAGCTTAACAAATTAAACTCCGATGACAAGATGTCTTGTCATTTGGTCAAATAAAACAAAAAATCATAAAACACCAAAATGTTTGATCAAACATTTTGGTGTTTTATGATTTTTTGTTTTATTTGACCAAATGACAAGACATCTTGTCATCGGAGTTTAATGGGTTAATGAAGTCGTTTGACATTTTCTACAAAACATAAAGAAAAAATCTTTCAGAAAGTACTAAGAGCATTGAGTGGTCACGATCTTTGGCCTTTGTGAAGTCTCGTCTGACTACATCTGTCTTTATGGTTGTCGGGACCTCGCACCTGCGAGTTAACATTCTGTCTGTATCTCGAGGTATCCGTATTTCTTTGTATCCCTTTGGTTCTTTAGTGATCCACACGGTCTAGACTTAGGTTCCATTAGGTTAGATAAAACAGCTTCATATTAGCCAAAAATTAAGTTCTCACATGAACCAAAGACAGCATTGTAAACCTTAAAGGTTGATGTTGATGTTAGATCTATATCATCGTTTTTATCACATAAAACCTAGAGCACACTCTAAGCTGAATCAGATCGCCTGAAGTTAAACAGAATAAAACTATTAATTGTACTAATTTGGATGTTACACGTCAAAGGGATCAGTGACACTTGTTTGTCTAAGCCGTTTTGCCTGTCTTTCATATGTGCTACAACAGGGGTTGGAAAACTTTTTAAGTTTGGGTGCCAAGTATTCCCCAACCCTATCCTACAACAACGACATAGTTCCCTGTCTTATTGTCTGGATTCAATTATTTTGTTCTGTCCCATTTCCAATTTATGTGTCTGTAGGCATGGCTTGCCATGTCTTTTGGCTATTTTCCCTTCACGTGTGCGTCAGTGTGTCGTTACCTTTTTCTTATTGCTAGTTTGTCTGTCTACATGTGTGTGTGTGTTTGTGTGTATGTGTGTGTGTGTGTGTGTGTGTGTGTGTGTGTGTGTGTGTGTGTGTGTGTGTGTGTGTGTGTGTGTGTGTCTGTGGCTGTGTGTGTCTGTCTGTCTCTCTGTCTGTCTGTCTGTCTGCATCTCTGTGTCTGCCTGTCTGTCTGTCTGTCTACCTGCCTGCCTGTATGTCTGTCTGCCTGTCTAGCTGTCTGTCTATATGTACCTGATTGTCTATCCATCATGGCACTTTTTTTTTTATCTTCCTTCGGTTCTGTAAGTTATGAACTGTCAGCCTTTACGTGTCACGAGCGTTGACAGTAGTATCATATTACGGAAGAGTCAGGTATAACTTATATTGTTGGAGAGATGTCAAACGGTGTCAGTTATTAAATTCATCACGTGGAGGTGATCTCCAGTGAATTGCAGTAGTAAAGTAGACTAACAGGATACCTTTCTGGTAGACAGAGAGTAATAAATAAACAATGTTATAGATACAAACATATACAAATATGTAAACGAACACACTGATTGATGAATTCAGAGTCATTGCAATACTGTTACACTTCATTAGGATTCTCTTCGTATCGATGGAGATGCTAATCTTCTAACCTCAGAGTTAGGAGATTAAGAGCGATGCTCTTTATGAGCAAGGAAGACATGCAATTGCTAACCACTATATTGCTACATTTTTGCCCTGTCCAATAAGAGCCCAAAACTATCTTTAACTGATAAAAAAAAAATCGAAGCTCAAACGTCAATATGTAATGTGGGTAACACATGGAGAATGTCGCAGCTGACTTTGGGCTCAGTCTGTATATCCTAAGGAAGTTTATGAGCTGAGAAAGCACGTTTTAATGTTTAGGATTCGTGTGCTCAGCAGAAATAAGCTGCTTGATGCTACGTTAGGTCTCTAACTCGGGAATTTCAGCTCCGTTCATGATATAAGTCGTGGGAGTCCCAATTCTTGCTGTGTCTTGTCCTTACTCTGCTATATCTACTGGTCACACCCGACGAGCGGTGCATTCGTTGAACATTTCCTTTCATTTATCTATTTACTTATAATTATATTTTTTGGCCAAGACATTCAGTGGTTTTAATACATGAATAAGTAAAATCTATGATTCTTTATCGCTGTTGTAATTTTGGGTTACAGAGATAATGTGAAGGAAAATTTGTCATAACATTATTTGTTTTCTAACTGAAGTGGAGAAATAAGAAATGGCTTACCAGCATATTTCTTTGTATATATGAAGCTTCTATATCAAGTTACGAGGAAAACCATGAATTACTGTACCAATATTTTCCTAAGAAAATTTTTCATCTATCAATATACCAAGAGCTTTTTCCCCCTTATATGGGAGGTAGCCAAATCAAAACGTATCTACTCCCACCCATTCCACTCCCCTCCACCACCCCTTCCTCCCTCTCCTCTTAGCTCCTCGTGGATGACGGGTCATCCCTGTATCCTGTCCTGTATACTCGATAATTGCTGCGACCATACTTAATGTAGGTCATGTGTGTATGGAGAATGATTTATGCACCGGTATTTGCGTATTTGTTTTGTAAATGGTGAATCTTCAAAGTTATGGTTGTTTTGGTTTACAGTTGAGGTGGGGGAAAGTTTTGAATAACAAAAGGGGGGGAAAGTTCGAGTGAATCCTGTTATAGGTCAAGGGTTAACACATGAGACGCAAAATCACACCAGTATGCTGTCATAGATTCCCAAGTGAATCTAATAAGATACATAAAAATAACAATAACATAATAACAATAACAATGGCAATAACAATGATAATAACAATAACAATAACAATAATAAAAACAAGTGAAAAACTATGATGATACTACTGTCACCGTTAGAAAGATCAGCAGATCATGCAAAAAAAAAAAAAAAAAAAAAAAAATCCTCTACACTATGCTTTCACTGCCAACAGTCCAGTTAATCTTAATTTTTTTTCCCCGAAGGATTGGAGGATTGGGGGAAGGATACCAAACACATACTGGCGAGAGCCAAAACTAAAAGAAAAATATCGCCCAGTTCGGGAAAGGGTTAATCTAGATTACCTAAAACCCCTTTACTACCAACTAAACTCCATAAAAAGGATGAACACAGCAATCAAAACAAAAAATAAAGTGTCACCCAATAGGCAAAGGTTAAACTCAATGGTGTCCTATCAGGTAATTCTGGATTTACGCAAAGAGGTAATTAGAGTCTAGCTGAAGATTGCCTTGTTCCGGATGTTTCGGAAGCCACGAGAATTGGGCAGTTACCGATAGCAGCTTGAACCCAATTTCGTACAATGTGAGCAGAGTGTGAAACTCCTGACGCACTCAGCCACTCATAAACTTCCACTCAGAGGTTATCACGTGGTCTCTGAAATATTGATAACATTTTGCGTTAAGTTATTATGCACACACACACACACACACACACACACACACACACACACACACACACACACACACACACACACACACACACACACACACACACACACACACACACACACTCACTCGACGGCGCAGTGGTAGCGTTCAGAACCATTGCTACAGCGGTACGAGTCTGAACCCCGCCCAGGGCTGAAATAATTTCAGTATCGCTGCGCTGCGAGTCGTTACTCCAACTCTCGTGGGCGGGGAGTCGGATGTGTGTGTGTGTGCGTTTAAGGTCATAACATTACCCATAGATCGGTCATATATGAGCTCTGACCTCTCTTCCGGGAGGGAAATAGCTGTAGATCACGAGTCCAACACGTGATCCAAGACCATGGTGAATCACTTACTCAAAACACACACACACACACACACACACACACACACACACACACACACACACACACACACACACACACACACACACACTTGTTGAACATGTTACGTTTCTATTATTATTATTATCATCATCATCATCATCATCATCATCATCATCATCATCATCATCATCATCATCATCATCATCATCATCATCATCATCATCATCATCATCATCATCATTATTCATCCCATCCCAAGTGTGATCAACGAGGGTTTGATTTTGATCTACGTTCGAATACAGTAGCCTCCGGTGACCTTTTTTCTTTCCTTCGAAGTCTGAGCACATAAGGCAAAGGTGACGACCGAGACTGAAGCTAAGTGACTCCTGGCGTAAGCTCCTCACCTCCCCTTTCACAGTTCCGTTCAATGTTCCTCCTTTCAAAACTTCTCAATTGGCCCCCCTTCCCCTTCCTCTTCCCCTTCCTCTTCCCCTTCCCCTTCCTCGACTTACGCCGACACAAAGCCGCAATATGAACCATCTCTGGCTGCCTACTTGCGGATACAAAGGAATTCAAACAAACGAATACAAAGGCCAACAAATACTAACAAAGCACAATGTTCTCACTATGTGTTCCTGTGAGTGTATTCATGTGCGTTTGTGTGTACGTCTGTGTGTGTGTGTGTGTGTGCGTGTGCGTGTGTGTGTTTAAGTGTGCGTGTATGTGTGCGTGTGCGTGCTTACGTGTGTGTAACCATGCGTGTGTGTATGTGTATTTGTATATGTGTGTGTCTGAGTTTGTGTATTTGTTTATGTGTGTATTGTTTGCGTATGTTTTCGTATATGCACTTGCTTGTATGAATTCTTTTGCTTATTTGAATATTTTATGCTTATTTGTTTGTATTATGCTTATAGAGGTGCAACAATTATTTGTTAAGGTACATTTATTCTTTAATGTATGAATGCATACAATCTCCATATACTTAAACAATGCTAATAGCTTCCTGCTTGGTTCTTTTTCAACATAAACACATCTCGCGCCCCGTTCTGTTTCAGGCTCATGGACTGAAGTGTCCTCAGTATGGCTCAGACTAGCGTTTCCCAATCTTTTCCGACCATAGCACCCTTTGTTGTCATGTTTGAGCAGTCCAGCAGCTCTATCTTGTTATAAGAAGGATAAAGAAAGTGAAGTGTACTGCTTGATGATTTATTTTCTTGATTCCTTAGAAATTGACAATATTGTTTGTAGGAGAAATAAGAACACGTTAGAAAAATAAAATAGCATGGAAGAAGTCAAATATGCACAACTGGGTAATCAATGATGTATATATCAATGTGATTTTTGTGTGCATCATTTCCCAGCACCTCGTATAATTAATTTCAGCACCACAGGTTGGGAAAATGCTGCCTTAGACTTTGATACTGTGTAGGTAATCTAAGTAGGAGCAGAGACCGCTTTTTTCGTTGTGACGTGGCAGCAAAGAAAATATCACGGAAGGAAATATGTAAGACTCTCCTCTTTATAGTTTTCGATTCGTCTTGTCTTGTGAAGCCATTCCGCAAATGCATAAATGATAACTCGCTCATTTTCCCTCCTCCTTTCTCTCGTCCCTCGTGACTTTTTTTTCTTAAGATCTTCTCCTTCTCTTCATTTCACCTTTCTAAACATTTTCTTTTCCTTCTTATTCCAAGTTGCTCTTTTCTTCGATATGTCCTTTCTTTTCGTTCACATTGTGTCTCCTTTTTCCAATTTCCTGAAACTTGTTTCTAAGTGTCATTTCTCAGTCTTTCACTCATTCAAATCATGTTTCTTATTTTCATAATTGTTTTGTTCTCATCACCCCATCTTTCTCTTATTTCTTCCCTTTTTTCATCTTTGTCATTAGCTATGTTTTTACATTTTCTAAATTGTTGTTACTTTGCCTGAGTGGGACCTGATTTGAGGTATTGATTTTGCCCCACTTTGATTGTTGCCAACATGGCAGCAAAACGGCTGGATAAATGAACATAGAACTTTCAGGAAATTTGGCCAATGCATCCTAAATGTCCACATTGAGTCTTGAGAATAATTGGATGAAGGTCCAAATCAAGGTCACCAAAATGTAAAAAATAGTTTTTTGGTGTTTCAGTTTCTTTAAGAAATCCCTGCTTACTTCATATCTATCTTCATCTCAGTTGTCAAGATTTTTTTTTTTTTTTTTTTTTTTTTTTTTTTTTTTTTTTTTTTTTTTTTTTTTTTTTTTTTTTTTTTTTTTTTTTTTTTTTTTTTTTTTTTTTTTTTTTTTTTTTTATATATACAAGGACGCCACTGCAGTAACACATTTGCTGTTGGGTAAGGTTTGTCCAGCCTGACACCGAGTACTATAATGAACTTGCAATCGTTTATATTTACGTTTCCACCGCATCACGTCTTTCTTTCCTCCCAACGCTCCCTCATGCTCCCTTCCACCCTCACTTCTACTCCTTCTTCCCTCCTTCTCATCCCTTCCTTCCTTCCTTCCCTATCCTTCACTTCTTTTCCTCGTATTTCTCCTGTCCCTTTCCAAAGAGAAGATTAGATAACTTTATGAATAGAGATGAAAATAGGCAAGGGGCATGGATCTACCTAATGTAAGCCTTATAGTCTCGTGCAGTCTCCTCTATTCTTATGTTCTTATGTCAAGTTAACTCATTTACTACAAGAACAATTGCTCAGCTGAATGAAACCATCTAGTTTTAGTAAAAGAAAAATATATTCAAATGTTTTCTCGTGTCGACGGGGTTACTAGAATTTCCTCCTTATTCTCGTAGTTTTCTCGTATTCTCTCTCTTTCTCTTTGTTCCATTCTTCCATTTATTCCTCATTTCCTCTTTTTCTCTTAGTCCTCTTCCTCTCTTCCTTACACTACCTCTTATTCTTACTCTCCTTTTCTTCATTTTTTTGTTTGTGTTAAACCTCTGTCTCCATTTAATATGCATCATTCGCTTTCATCGATTATTGCTGCTTCTCTTTCTCCTAATCAGTAACTCCATCCTCCTTCATCTCTCATTTTTCATTATTCACATTCTCCTCCTCCTCCTCCTCCTTCTCCTCCTCCTCTTCCTCATCATCATCTTCATGTCCGTCCTTCACCTGCTTCATTTCCTTTCCCTCATCCTCGTTTCCTTTTTTTTCTCTTCCTCCTAATGTTTTCTCTACAAATCCTCATCCTCCTTCATCTCCTCCTCCTCCACCTCCCTTTATACATTATCCACATTCTCCTCTTCCTCCTCCTCCTCCTCATCATCATCATCATCACAATCATTCTCCCCGTACTCCTCTGCCTCCCCTTCATTTTCTCTTCTTCTTCCTCATCCTGCTTTTCTTTTGTTTTTCTCCTCTTCCTCCTAATCTTCTCTCTACACTTCCTCACCCTTCATCTCCTTCTCCTTATCTTACTCCTCCCCACCTCCCCTCCTCCCCACTCCCCCGGCACGCCGTTGTATATGACTAATTAAAATCCTGACGAGATTGTCGTCACCTTCACCTGCACGCCCCCCATTCCCATCCAACCCGGCCACACTCACGCCCGTCCGCCCACTCCTCACCCCTCACGTCCGTTTGTAGCTCAGCACTTCTTCCTTAATTTCTCTCTCTCTCTCTTTTTTTTTTTTTTTTTTTTTTGCCACGAATGTCTCTGACGTTTAATTTCTCATAAAGGTTTAAACCCCACCCCGGACCCCCTGTCTTCTCTTCCGCTATTAAACTTCAACAATGACGCTTTCAGCCTCGTGCATCTGGGTGACCAGCCGTTCTTTGGCCGAAAGGAATTGTCGTGATTTCTTTTGACCGTCCGACTTATATCATTATTATTGTCACATGTCGTTTATATTTTGCATTAATGACATCACGCTCCTGAATGGGTTGATCAAGGTATAGATAGAATTTATATTTAATATGCAAGATGTTTGTATACGTAATATTTGGAACGAAAACAGAATATTAAAGTGTGCCTCTAGTAGCCAAAGTTTTCTAGTTTTTTTTTTAAGTTTCTGCTCTGAATATAGGAGTTTTTCGAATTGTAGAGAGTCCCAGTAGTAGTGGTGGTGGTGGTGGTAGTAGTGGTGGTGGTGGTAGTGGTAGTGTTGGTGTTTGTATACGTAATATTTGGAACGAAAACAGAATATTAAAGTGTGCCTCTAGTAGCCAAAGTTTTCTAGTCCCAGTAGTAGTGGTGGTGGTGGTGGTAGTAGTGGTGGTGGTGGTAGTGGTAGTGTTGGTGTTTGTATACGTAATATTTGGAACGAAAACAGAATATTAAAGTGTGCCTCTAGTAGCCAAAGTTTTCTAGTTTTTTAATGTTTCTGCTCTGAATATAGGAGTTTTTCGAATTGTACAGAGTCCCAGTAGAGGGAATCAATTTGGTAGAAGAGTCAGGAGACTGCCATTCGACAAAATCAAATCGTTTGTCATTAACAAATGTCAACTGTTTCATTGAATTGCTATGAGACTCTAATGAGGCTGTTTTCCTTCCATGGGCAATGTTTAACTATTGACTCTTAAATATTGACTCTTGGCCCTTAACTTTTGACTCTTGACTTATAACTCTTAACTCAGAACTCTTAACTCTCAACTCTTAACTCTTGATTCTTGAATTTTAACTTTTAGCTCTGAACTCTTAAATTTTAACTCTTCTCAGAACTCTTAACTCTTGACTCTTGACAACTCTTAGCTCTGAACTCTTAACTTTTAACTCTTAACTCAGAACTTTTATCTCTCAACTCTTAACTCTTGATTCTTGAAATTTAACTCTGAGCTCAGAACTCTTAACTTTTAACTCTTAACTCAGAACTCTTAACTCTCAACTCTTATCTATTGACTCGTGACACTTGGCTCTTGACTTTTGACTCTTAACTCTTAACTCAGCTGAATAAATGAAATCAACCCGTTGCTCATGGCAGTTCAGGTTCAGGAAGCTACGTCGTTGGTGAATAAAATTGTTCTGACATTTGCAATGAAAAAGAGAAGAGTTCAAGAGCCCAATCTAGGATGTCACCTGTGAAGGGATTTCCTTCTTAACTGAAGAAAATCGTCAGGTGTTAGCTAGAATAAAATGACTATAAGAAATTACCATCTAAATGTAAGGATATTAATCCCTTTAGGTCTTGTTCACACTAGCGGATTCAATCGCGGCGGCTCAATTACAATATAAGTCAGTGAAGACTTTCACACACAACCGCGCAGTTTTTCCTTGACTATGTGGTACCGCCGTGGTTTCCGCGCGGTTGAAACCGCTAGTGTGAACAGGGTCTTACTGTGCAGGCGGTTTCCCCTTAATAAAACCATCTGGTTTTGAAAAAATAGGGGCTTGTTATTCGTCAGCTGCCAAATGTGTGTACTTTTTCGTATTTTTAATGAACACGATAAGAAATCCCTTATTGAAATTTAACATAGATAAAATTTATATGCACTCGTTATGAAGTGAAATTAGGACAGCGTTACTTAAAGATAAACTATAAAGATAGAACTTAAATATATAGAATATAGTAAAACGGTACTCTACTACAATACATAAATATTCTTTCTTCGTTATGATACATCATTGCATTTACGATATAAATATTCGTGAAACTATTGTAGTGGACTGGTACCTTAAAACCAGTGATTTTGGAGTCAGTTTGGTATATTGGTAATGGCAGTGGACACCATATACATAAGTATTCTTTCTTCGTTATGTTACATCATTGCACTTACGATATAAATATTCGTGAAACTAGTGAACTGATGCCTTAAAACCAGTGATTTTGGAGTCAGTTTGGTATATTGGTTATGGCGGTGGACACCAACGCCACAGCTAAATCATTTCGTGGCGTGATATTGTGTGTGCTAAATCGCGGAAAATGCGTGGCGCTGCGCGATAATTTATACATCAAGACCCCAAATTGTATTACTGCAGCGAGTAGGGTGTCCGAGGACACAAAACAAAAATGCTGCATGATGCTGACAGTTTTTGGAAAAAGAAAGCAACATCAGGTCCACAAATACCATGTAAACATGAACTAGAGATCTCGGAAAAATATTTAGAATCATACAAAAATGAGACAATGTTAGATAAGATAAGAAAAAGATTAATAATACATAGCTGGGTCAAGAAGGCATTAGTCCACGGTCTGAGGCCAAGGCCAAAGCCAGCCTCGAGATATCCAACCCTGATATGTATGTATGTATGCATGTACTGTATGTATATATGTATGTATGTATACGTGAATGTGCAGTATGTATGTATGTGTGCATATATGTTTGTATGTACGTATCAATGTGTGTATATATGAATGTTTGAAAGTATGTGTGCATATATGTTTGTATGTACGTATCAATGTGTGTATATATGAATGTTTGAAAGTATGTGTGTGTATATATATATTATATATATATATATGTATATATAAATATGTATATATATATATATGTACATATATAAATATATATACATGTATATATATATATATATACATATATATATATATATATATATATATATATATATATAGACACTGTATGTTTTCATAGATTTTATGTACACACTTTACACACAAAGGCATGATAATAGGTCATGATAATAAAGTATAAAGGCGTACTTCAATTGGCTGATTTTTTTTTTTTTTTTTGTAAATATAAGATAATGAAGGACTCTACACTCTATGATTGAAACGCAAAGTTTATAATTATGTATGCGTGAATGTACAAGTATGTATGTATGTGTGCATATATGTTTGTATGTACGTATCAATGTGTGCATATATGAATGTCTGAAAGTATGTATGTATATATATATACATATATATATATATATACATGTATATATATACATATATATATATATAAATATAAATATACATACATATGTATATATATATATATATATATATATATAGATATACATATATATATATATATACACTGTATGTTTTCATATATTTTATGTACACACTTTATACAGAAAGGCATGATAATAGGTCATGATAATAAAATATAAAGGCGTACTTCAATTAGCTGAAAACAAAAAAAACTTGGTAAATATAAAATAATGAAGGACTCTACACTCTATGATTGAAACGCAAAGTTTATGATTAATACGTAATGCCTGCCATAATCTACGGGTGTGAAATTTGGAAATTGACGAATGCGATGGAGACAAAAATAATGAATACACAGATGAAAATGGAGATATTAATGGTGGGAATAATGTTGAAAGACACGAAGAGAGCAAGTTGGGTGAGAAAGAAGACTAAAATAAAATATATGATGGAAGCTGTAAAAGAGAGGCAGTGGAACTGGGTAGGTAAGTTAACACGAAAGAATGATGATGGGAAGTGTGTCATAGCAAGACCAGACGAGATAGAGAAGTTTGCAGGAGCGACGTGGCAGACGTTAGCGCAGTCGTGCGGGTCATGGGATAGTATGAGAGAAGCCTTTTTACAACAGTGGACACGAAATGGCTGACTGGTTGATTGATATATGTATGCATGCATACATGTATGTACGTATGTATGTATGTATGTATGTATGTATGAATTGATGTATGTATGTATATATGTATATATGTATGTATGTATGTATGCACATATGTATGTATGTAGATATGTATGTATGTATGCACATGTATGTATGTATTCAACACCTGCTTCATATCACTTCTTAGTTCCGATTGACAGCTGGATTCAGCTGTAGATGACTTCTGAATTCGCTCCTGATTAAAAGACAGACACTCATCAAATCAGGATTTGCTTTTAGCTAAATCCCCTCATTACGGAGTCGATCTCTCAGCTGAGAAAAGACTAAATGTCATTAATTAGAACATATATAGATGCAGAATCAACTTTGCGTTCGAAACCATACTTTAGTCTCGTGTGGTAGGAGAGCCAGAAGGATTGAGAGTTACACAGCCGTTGGGGATCAGGTCCAGGTTAGTGTTGTTACGAGATGAATGCAAAGCTAAGTACTACAGTAGTAGTAGTAGTAGAAGTAGTAGTAGTAGTAGTAGTAGGGCAAGGGCATTAACAGAAAGAAAAGGGCATCAACAGAAAGAAAAGTCCAGAAGACAAAGCCAGGAATTTTGCTGACAAGATGAGGCAGGGAAAGGTTGCGGCTGCCATGAGAACGCTCGCAGGGGAGAATGAAGATCCTGGAGTTCTACCCCTAAACGAGGAAACGATAAAGATCCTGAAAGAAAAACATCCAATAGCAAGACCAGCGAACCTGGACTCTAAATTCAATGGTGACTACCTCCCACCCCACAAGGTAGTTTTTGACAGCATCACAAGAGAAAGGATCTGGAACCTTGCTCTACACACCCAAGGAGCGGCGGGACCATCGGGATTAGATGCGTCTGGATGGAAATGTCTCCTTAGCACCAGCCTATTTGGAACGGCAGCGGTGGGACTGCAGGAGGCCATCGCTGGTTTGGCGAAGAAACTGGCGTCTGAAGACTGTCAGCACCTGGAGGCATACACAGCGTGTAGACTTATCCCGCTAGATAAGAAACTTGGCTGTCGCCAGATTGGTATAGGCGAGGTGCTAAGAATAATAATAGGAAAAGCAATTATGAAAGTCGCGAATGATGAGGTGCGAGAAGCGGCTGGCAACCTGCAGGTGTGCGCAGGGCAACAGGCGGGTTCCGAGGCTGCAGTCCACGCCATGAGAAAAATATTCGAGGAACCAGACTGCGAAGCAGTCCTATTAGTCGATGCATCAAACGCATTCAACAACTTAAATAGAGAGGCTACCATACACAACATCAAAATTAAATGCCCAGTGTTGGCCAAGTATGTGGAGAACACATACAGTGAACCTGCAAACCTATTTGTCACCAGCAGGGCGGAGAAGAAAGAAACGAAAGTGGAGATCATCAAATCAGCGGAAGGCACCACTCAGGGAGACCCGGTGGCCATGGCAATGTATGCGCTCGGTCTTATGCACCTGCAGCAGAAGATACAATATGAGGACACCGGGGTCAAACAGGTAGCATATGCAGATGATCTCACGGGCGCAGGAAAAGTAGCTGACCTAAAAAAGTGGTGGGATCTGGTGTTGGCACACGGCCCGGGCTTAGGTTACATTCCGAATGCAAAGAAATCTGTCCTCATAGTGAAGCCAGAGTACTTTAACAATGCCAGAATCCTCTTTGAGAACAGTGAAGTGAAGGTAACAAAGGAGGGGGAAAGACATCTCGGTGCAGTGATCGGCTCAGAATCCTTTAAAAAGCAATATGTTGAAAAGAAAGTTAACAAATGGGTGGCGGAAGTTAGGATTCTAGCCAACTTTGCAAAGACCGAACCGCAGGCGGCATATGCCGCATTCATATATGGTGTGAAACATAAGTGGAACTACATATTAAGGACGGTACCGAACATCACCGACCTACTAAGACCCCTTGAAGAAACCATCAGAAACGAGCTAATACCGGCCATCACCAACGGACGGACAATAAACGAAGAGGAAAGAAAACTTATGGAACTTCCACCTAGATTGGGAGGGCTAGGTATCTCCAACCCGCTAAACCTTGCCGACACAGAACACCGAAACTCCATGAAACTCACGTCCTCATTGACAAACAACATCGTGTCACAAGATCAACGGAAGGAGACTATCATGGAGGAGGTTAGGGAAATTAGAAGAAACATTTCAAAGGGAAGGGAGGAGAGGCAGAAGGAGGAACTTCAAGCACTTCTAGCTCGGC
>NC_134781.1:73558071-73563071 GCF_046742065.1 Oratosquilla oratoria | reverse complement strand
CCACGCTTCTTCTTGTCTCTCTTTTCCTTTTTACCCTTTTCTATTTCCTTCTCCTGTATCTCTTTCTCTTTGTCTTTTTCTTTGTCTTTCTCTTGATCTTTTTTATTTTCTCTTTTTCCTTCTCTTTCTCCCTCTCCTTCTCCTTCCCCATCTCCTCTTTTCCCCTCTACCTCTCCATCTCATTTTCCTTTTTCTTCTTCTCCCTTTTATCCTTGTCCTCCTCCTTCGACTCCTCCTCCTCCTCCTCCTCCTCCTCTTCCTCCTCCTCCTCCTCCTCCTCCTCCTCCTCCTCCTCCTCCTCCCACTCCTCCTCACCCAGGATATTTTCTCTGTTACATTAAATCTAGCAATTTTCAATTTAAAAATCTATCCCCACACTTTGCCTCCACCTCCATTTTATCTTTATCCTCCTCCACTTCCTTTTCATTGCTTCTCTTTTATTCTTTCTTTACTCAACACTTTTTTCTTCTATATTTCTTCTTTACTCACACTAAATTTTTACACTATACGACTTCTCATATTTTCATAATTTTTTTCTCGTAACTGTTCATTGTGCTCTGAATTTCCCTTTCTTCATCTCACTTTTGTTTTATTAGTCTTACATTTTCTCTCTCTCTCTCTCCGCCTTCTCTTTTAATCTAATGGTTTTCTTTGCTTTCTTTTATTTATTCTAACGTCCTCTATGAGCTTGCTTGCCCTGTGGAAGATTAATCACTTTCAACTTCGAATAGATACGTTGGTATGACTACGAACATTTTGAGCAGAAAACTCGAGTTACATCAAAAGACATCAAACAAGTTCAATTCGTACACAACTTTATACTTACATGAGTTATGATTGTAACAAAGACCAAAAAAATTAGATACTGCCCAGATGTCAACAAAGTCCACAAAAAATAAAATGAAATAAATGTTTTCTAGATGTCAGGAAATTCCCGATACATGAAACCTTCATTATAGGAAAAAGAAACTTTCCAGAATAAGTGAACAAATTGGCAATTAAGTGTACAAATTGGCAATTATAGTAAATTAAACTTGGACCATCCTGCAGCCTTTCATCGTCCTTTAGATCTCCCAGAACATTCACTTGTATATGGTATAAAATCTCATAACCATAATTTAATTTACTCCAATGCAAGTCACATTTATTTGAAGATGCCTAAAGGGTAGTCTAGGTTCGGTTAGGTTAGGGAGTTGATTCCACAAATTCCACTTCAAGAAACAGACGAATAACTGCCCATTCCTCTATCCTCCACCTGATTGTGCGCGTTTTCTATTTATTTTTATTTATTTTTATTCTTTTTTCTTGTAGAAATGGTGTATTGATATTACCCTTGTTCCCGTTTTCCTTTGCCCTCACCCATCATTTATTCCTTTATATCTCATTTTTTTCAACTTATGTGAATTTTTTTTTATACTTTTTTTTTTCAATTCATCCTCTTCCATCTCTTCCTCCTTCATACCCTGTGACCTGGAAATCCACCACAGGTTTTTACTTCTCTTTTTCTCTGTCAGAGCCATCGCGTTCATCTTCGCATCAGTGGAGGTGGGGATCTTACGCCAATAGGTTTTTACCTGAAGCCAGAGGCATCACCTTTGCCCTCACCTGCACAGAGTAATAGCAGAGATGGTAATCGCCAATAGCCGTAAGGGATTCAACTGGAATCTTCGGTTCACGAAGTCAGAACGAAAGTAAACGTTCCAGGATGGTGCTTATGTACGTTCCATCTTCGTAAAGAGGGTTTGTACACTGTTGCTTAGGTAACTGGAATCTTCGGTTCACGAAGTCAGAACGAAAGTAAACGTCCCAGGATGGTGCTTATGTACGTTCCATCTTCGTAAAGAGGGTTTGTACACTGTTGCTTAGGTAAAGGTTTTACAAATGGGCTTTATATAGACCATCTCGATAAACACTTTTGTTTTGGTGATATTTAGATGACTTAGTTTATCTAAAGGAGGTGTATATAAGGTGAGAGGATAAGTATAGTTTTTTAACGTAGTAGTGGTCTGTCTTATAGCCTATACATAATAATTATTACAAATTACGTAAAATGAATATGTAATGTTAAATTAAGTATATAATTTACGCAGTGAGGTAAAACAACATTCTAATATCCTGTAATATACAACTGAATACATGTATAATTATGAATAGTGAAATGTCTTGTTATATATACATACTGACTCGCAAATTATGTAGTATACGTGATGCAACATGTAATATGATCTATTATAATGCATCAGCACAAAAGGACCATGAATCTTATACATGAATGCATGTATAATAATATAATACTCGAAAGTCTTTACAATATTGGTTTTTTGGAAACCAAAATATCGGTCTGAAATGCTCTTTCGAGGAAGAAGTCAAGACGAAGAAGTTCCTTGGAGCTAAAGAAGAAATCAGCAGCGACGGTGGAAATTCTTGAGTCTTGTAGACGCGGATGTGGGAGGTGGGCCGGAGGGGGGGGGTGAGGGGGTAGGTGTGTGGGGAGCTAATAGAAAGAGGTTGGGTGGGGGAAGGGGGGAGAGGGAAAGAAGGGCAGAGGATCGAGAGAGTAAAGAGACGATGTTTATCTTTCCTAGTTAGGTTATTAGTTTAGTGAATTTTTCTCTAGTTAGCCCAAGTAACTTTGTTTACATTTGCAGAAAATACGGGATGATTAAAGAGATGAAAACACTATATTTACCTTTCCTAGCTAAGTGATTTTGTTTTAGTTAGCTAAGGCAAGTTTGTTTAATATTATAAAAGGGCAAATGTTTGAAAGACAAACTCAATCCTGAAGTCAATGATTATGTACGCGCGCACACACACACACACACACACACACACACACACACACACACACACACACACACACACACACACACACACACACACACACACACAAAATGTTTTCAGAAAGGTATAGGGTACAAGAGGTACGTCATTGTTATATAATAATAAGCATATAAGAGGATCCCATATGATTATTACTATTACGAGGCTTCAGGAAAAACAAAGAATTCTGTTCACTTCCCATGAATATGCCTTTAATTTTGTTTATTTACGAACAAGTCAACGAGGAAATGCTTCGCGAAGGTGGAAAAAGTCATTCTACGTTCCCAAAGATAGTCATTTAGTGCACGTGTACCTAATACGACACTATAATAAGGAAAAATAGGATCCCGGAAAAGGAGCAAACGAAGTACTGTAGGCAGCAACCTCGATAGTAGCGTTGCCTCTGCCGAGTTTTTTTTTTTTTCAACTTAAAGTTGCATCGGCGTTTGCGAAATCGGACTTGGCGCGTGAGGCTAGAGGTAGAGGTGGGGGAGGAGGCGGAGGAGGAGGTAGAGGAAGAGGAGGGAGAGGAAAAGGGAGAGGAGTAGGTAGAGGAAGAGGAGGGAGAAGAGATAGAGGAAGAGGAGGCAGAGGAGGAGGTAGAGGAAAAGGGAGAGGAGTAGGTAGAGGAAGAGGAGGGAGAAGAGATAGAGGAAGAGAGGAAGAGGAGGGAGAGGGGGAGGTAGAAGAAGAGGAGGTAGAGGAAAAGAAGTTAGAGGAAGAGGGGGAGAGGAAAAGGTAGAGGAAGAAAATGAATAGGAGGAGGCAGAAGAAGAGGGGGAGGAGTAGGAGGAGGTATAGGAAGAGAATGGGGAAGAGGGGGAGGTAAAGGAAGAGGTGGAGGAGGAGGTAGAGGCAGAAGGAGAGGAGGAGGTAGAGGAAGAGGAGTGAGAGGAAAAGGGAGAGGAGTAGGTAGAGGAAGAGCAGGGAGAAGAGGAGGTAGAGGAAGAGGAGGGAAAGGAAGAGGGAGAAGAGTAGGTAGAGGAAGAGGAGGGAGAAGAGATAGAGGAAGAGGAGGCAGAGGAGGAGGTAGAGGGAGAGGAAACAGAGGAGGAGGAAGTAGAGAAAGTGTGAAAAAATGAATTATATATACAGGATTTGGTATTATTCACGTTAACAATGGTCTTGAAGAACTAGAATATATTTTGTTGATATTAGTAATAATCTTCATTTTGTTCCACTTCACATAGATCGTGTCCTCTTATTCTGAAATCTGTGAAAAATGATATTTCGCTTTTAATGCCGAAGGACTTGAGGATATTTTAAACATATTTGCAATCCAAGAGAAATATTGTGAGTTATTGATAATTCATTTTGGTCACAATCATAAGGAATTCAAATGTGTATATCAATGCAAGCAGGGTTAGGGAAAACAGCGGTGATTTTGTGTAATTTGTTAGTAGATATAGAAAACATTTGTGGCTTTGTGTAAATTTGATCATTTAAGAATTACTCATATTACGCTAAAAATCCTTTCCCCCTCTTAAGGGGGCAGCCACTTGTCGAAAAAAAAAAAAAAAAAAAAAACTTCCCTTTAATTGCCTTAGGGATGTAGGATAATTGGCTTCCCTTTTCCCCACAGCACTACTTGGGTCAAAAACAACGCAGCGAGGTACAGCTCTTCAGCAGCTGAGCCTAATATCCGGAGATGTTTAACCAAACCCCTTTATCATGTGATGAATCCCCTCCCCATCATGTCAAATTGAATTACGAAATATACAAGAAGAACGACGCTCGCTGGCTGACAGGGGTTAGAGCGTCGCTACTTGCGGCGAAGGTCGAGGTGACGGCAGTCTGAACCCTGCCGCACGCGAGTTGGACCAAGGGCATGGTTGATTAGAATCTACGCTAAAGACTCCTCTGCAAGGGGCACCTTCCTAGCCTCCTGATAAGGGAAACTCGCGACGTTAAACCTAATCATATAAGAAGGAGAACTCTCTTTCTGGGCGCGTCATTACGTCACCCGTACCTCCGAATGCTCTTAACACCAGCCTTCTCTCTCCCTTCCTCGACAGACATTCCATCTTCATCCAATGCCCACATCACTCCATCGGGCCTCCTCTTCTGTTTACCCACTTCAGCTTTTTTTTCCAACATAATAAATACGTATAGGAAATAAATAAAGTAAAATAGAAATTAATGTCCACACACACTAAAGCAAGGATACAGAGGTACTGACA
>NC_134781.1:73550571-73553071 GCF_046742065.1 Oratosquilla oratoria | reverse complement strand
CGCTTGCCTGAGTTGCGTGTCGACAGTGAGCACCCAGATATTCGAAGTCGTTCACATAGTCAAGCATCGTGACATCCGTTCGGCTATAATGGATGACCCAACGGTGAAAAGTAATTTGTTAGTGCGCGGATGCATACTCTCACATCAGCCAGCCCCCTCTGGCTCACCCTTCCAAACAAAGAGAGCAGGGAGACAGAGTGAGCGTGAGGGGAGAAAGGAAATTGTTAGTTTGTTCAGGACCGGAATACCAACTGAAAGTTTTGCATATTTGAAATTTGCACAGTACAGTATATATAGATACATACATACATACATACATACATACATACATACATACATACATACATACATACATACATACATACATACATACATACATACATACATGCATACATACACACATACATACATACATACATACATACATACATACATACATACATACATACATACATACATACATACATACATACATACATACATACATATATACATACGAGTACATACATACTCATACATATATGTATACGAGTACATACATAAATATATACATACGAGTACATACTTACATACGTACTTACATATATGCACACACACATACACACACACACACATACATACAAACACACACACATACACACGCACGCACACATACATACACCTCCACACACACACACACGCACGCACATATACATACACCTACACACGCCTACACCCGCACACACACACACACACACACACACACACACACACACACACACACACACACACACACACACACACACACACACACACACACACACACACACACACAAACACACACACACAAACACACACACACACACGCACACACACACACACACACAAACACACACACACACACACACACACACACACACACACACACACACACACACACACACACACATGTACTCACGCACGCACGCACGCATACACACACATACAACCACCCACCCACCCACCTATACACACACACACACACACACACACACACACACACACACACACACACACACACACACACATACATACATACCTGCGAAACTAGTCAGGAATAAAACTCAAGACTAGGACTCCTGTGTTTCCTATTCCGCTTACGTCAACCTGTCAGAATGTCTCAGGATATACAGTATACACACATTCACATACGCCCGCGCGCAATCAGACACACACTTTCAGCCACAAATGATTGCATATGTGCATAAATGCATACATCCACTCATACCATTCAGACAGATAGACAGACAGACAGATAGACAAACAGACAGACAGAGAGATATGCAGACATACGTACATAACCATGTACATACATACTTCTTCGAAAAAAATGCTAACAGCAGACATTATTGAAGAAAGGCACACTAGTAGAAAATACAGCAAAAAAACGAAACCGGGGATTATTTTTATTTCTGTTTCTGTCCTGCGACCCTCTTCTGCAAGCATCAAGCTGTCATACAAAGTAAAGGGGGCACAAACGGCCAGATCAGATGATTTGACAGGAGGTGAAGAATGAATGAGGCTGTGAATGAGATAGATGGACGGTGAAGGGGACTTTGATGGTTTTGATGGATTTTAACCAAACAAGACCTGTAACATATGAATTTATTTATTATTGTTCACTAATCTGTTTGCCATTTATTGAGTTATCTACATGTTTATCTATTTTTCGATAGAATGTCTGTCGAGCAGGGAAGGGAGAGGGTAATGGATAAATGTGGATGAAGAATGGTTCTGAATGCCTTAGATGGCTACCCCCCTTATATAGGGGAAAAATCTTTTAGATATATCTATGTCAATCCGGAATTAATCGAAATAAAGTTGGGTCAGGTAACCATTGATATTTTGAAAACTTGGAAATTATTTTCTCTCTCTGGCTTTATCTTTTTTATTTTATTTTCCTTCTCGCAAAGATTTTTTTCCCTTCTGTCGATCACTACCACTAAATCTTCAACTCTCTTCCCCTCTCTGCTGGTAAACTTGATCAAGTCCAGCCCCGCTTTCCCGAGCCCCGACAAATAAAGAACTTCTAAAAGGGACTCACTGGTAGTACCCGCTTTTACACACAGCAATCCTTTTATTTTCTTACAGAATGTTATTTCTCATAAACTCCAGTCTCGTGAGAACAGCTGGTTTGACCTATATGGCTCCATGATCCTATGAAATTATCTATTTTGGATATATATATTGGTTCTTTAATTTTTGGTTTAAAACTACGATTGGATTTGTATATTAGGGCTTCACTACTCCAACGACTGGATTTTTTTTTTCTGGAGTGCAATAACTGTCGATCACAAGTCCAACACTTGATTCAAGATCATGGCATATCTCTCTCTCTCTCTCTCTCTCTCTCTCTCTCTCTCTCTCTCTCTCTCTCTCTCTCTCTCTCTCTCTCTCTCTCTCTCTCAGACACACACCTACACACACACACACACACACACACACACACACACACACACACACACACACACACACACACACA
>NC_134781.1:73508071-73545571 GCF_046742065.1 Oratosquilla oratoria | reverse complement strand
GAGGTAGAGAGAAAGAAGGAAGATGAGCGGAAAATACAAAGCATAAAATGAGGGAAAAAAAATGGATGAACACGGGCTGTATAAGACAATGAAATTTGAGGAAGACTAAACACTGTAAAAATTTCTGGTAAAAAAAAAATACAAAAGAAAAAAGACAAAAAAGACACACACAAAGAAGAGTGTTACTAAGAGAACAGTCAGAACATAAGAACACTCTCGAAAAAAGGTTGAAAAATATGCAAAGCAAAAAGAAAAGAAATGAAAGAAAGAGGCGTGTAGACACACACAGAGACAAGGTCAGAGACGGACTCTGACAGAAAAAATGAAAGCAAAAAACAAGGATGAGAATGAATGTTGTAGTAAGAGTGAAAGAATATAAATAGGAAAGAGAAAAAGAAAGAAAGAGAGAGAGAGAGAGAGAGAGAGAGAGAGGAAAAAGAGAGTAAAGGATGGGGATACTTCGAGCAGTGTATCAAGTGTAGGATATAAGTTGAACATATTCATTGTTCCTTGTTATACAAGAGCTAGACTCAGTAGTCAATAATGTGTGTTTTCTACAATGTTGAGATGCCTGGATGATACACTATCATCAAACAGATATATCACTGACATAGGGCAATATCAGGATCATTCATGTGAAATTAGAGTGATTGCATAGAGGGAGTGGACTAGGTAATACACACGATAGCAATTTCGCACCTAAATTAATTTACTGCCATTAAGTAAGTTTGAGTTCGAACGTGTGCATGTACATTATTATACATCTTCAGTTCACCTCATTCCTCCTCCTCCTCCCCCTCCTCCTCCTCCCTCCTCCTCCTCCTCCTCCTCCTCCTCCTCCTCCTCCTCTATTCTTCTGTCTCCTTTTTCCTTCTTTCCCGTATGAATTACTGAATGCATAAGTATTATGTAGCCAATATTCTAGGGGCTATGCTGACGCTTTCACGGACCAAAGGCACATAATATTATACCGTTTGGAAGTTAATATCCACTCAAAAAGGAACGCCGAAAATGTTTAGCAGGTACTACCCCTTATTTCAGTTACCCTCTTTAAATTCCTCCTTTAACAACTCAATGGCTCAACCTAATCGACGTTAGATCATCCCAAAAGACAGATCCACCGGACATTTAAGACGATTTCATTCGGTTTAACGTCACGAAGCTACCCCCTGTCAGGAACCTAGGACGGTGCGTGGAATTTGATGAACCATGCCCCTGGTCCAACTCGCTGGTGGCAGGGTTTGAACTGCGGTCACCTCGACCTCCGCCACAAGAAGCGACGCTCTAACCTTCTCGGCCGGACGAAATACAAACAATTCTTTGTTTTCCTCCCTCTGTACCCATTGCCTTCCCTCCATCATGGCAGTCCTATCTCCTTCTTCATCTTTTCTTCCTCCTCTCTTCGTTTTCCAGACCCACGCCACTTCCTTCCTTCCTCCTCCTCCTCCTCCTCCTCCTCCTCCTCCTCCTCCTCCTCCTCCTCCTCCTCCTCCTTGGCAGCCCGAATCGCACCTCCTACTTTTTCATTAGTGTCGTCATTTTGACATATGATATTATTTATGTCATAATATCACGGTCACTCTCGCCCTGCCCCGCTCTTCCATGCTCTCTTCGGCTCTCCTACTCTCTTTACTCCACTTTCACTTCTCTCCGCTCTCTCTTATTTCCTCTCTTCTGTCCCCTCTCCTCTCTTTCCCCCTTTCTTCTCTCCTCGTCCCTCTTCTGGTCTCCTCTCTTTCTCTTTTCTCTTTCCCCTCTTCCCACTCCTCTTTCCAGTCTTCCCTCTTCACTCTTCCCTCCTCCCTTTTCCCTCTTTCCTCCTCCCTCCTCCCTCTTCCCTTTTCCCTCTTCCATATTCCTTCCTCCTTCTTCCCTTTTCCCTCCTCTCCCTTCCCTCTCCCTTCTTCCCTCTTCCCTCTCTCCTCTTGCCTCACTCCTCTCTTGTCCTTCTCCCTTTTTCCCTCTCCCCCTCTCCTCTCCCCTCTTACTCCTTTCTCTTCCCTCTCCCCTCCCCCATCCTCTTTCCTTCCTCCCTACTCACTACGCCCCACTTTCTCTTTTCATCTCCTCTCTCATGTCGCATCGCATTCACTTAGTAGTGAGTTCGAGTCCCGCAGTACTTTCTGATTCCCAACAGTGACTATTAGCTGCTTCAACAGTTCAAGCGCATAAGGCAAAGGGGACGGCTTTGGCACAGCTACTCGGCGCCTCCTGGCGTAGGATCCTCTCCCCCCTCTTTTTGCTTAACTTTGATTTATTTTTTTCTCTTCCGCCCATGAGTATGGGGAGATGATCAATTAACCGAGATCCATTTCAGGCCAGGGTTCTCCTGTTGTCGGTTGGAACAAAATAAAAGACTCTTGTTGCTCCGTGTTTTGAAGGGCTTGGTAGCAGTGGTAGACTACAGAAAGAAGGAAAAGGAGACAGTTAGTCTTTGCTCTTTATTGTTTAGATCAGAATATATTTTACAAGCGGCCCGAAGCCGTACATATACCGCGTGGGCAAACTCCCGCGGTGCATAATTATCCCTTATTACATTGAGTTGGGTCAGGCCAGTAATTCAGCGTCGGGTCATGCTGGTCATGCAGGTGTGTGTTACAATTTAGCCTCAGGTCTTGCGTCCTCTCCTGCTGGCCGCGACATGTGGTCTATGCAGGTTTAAGAGCGATCATTGGCTGGAAGGAAGTTTTACAAGAGGTTTAACATATTTTTCGGGAGAGAGACACTGTCCTTGGGAAATGTGGAGAGAGGCAGAATTTCGTGAAGAATGAGAGATGTGAGAATAGGTCAAGAAGAAGAAGAAGAAGAAAAGAAGGGAATATTAGAAAACTGGCTGGAAGTTTTTATTCATAACGTCAGCTTGTAACAGTCTTAACAAATCCCTCCTTTTTTTATATTGACGCTTTTAGTTTACCTGTGTCTCAGCTTGCCATGAACAAACCTGTAAAACGGTGTTGCCTTTATATTTGTCAATTATACCTTTTCCAATTTTCCTTTTTCCTTTTTTCGCGTTTATATGTATTCATGTCTAGATTTTTTATTCTTTGTATTCTACTTTTCCGACTCTTAATATGCTACTTTTTCTGTTTCACATTTTTGATGAACCAGCCTTTGTTTCATCTTTTTTTTTAATAATCTCGATACAGTTTTTTAGACGTTCAACTTATAGAAGTTAAGAAATATTACTTTTGTCTTATATCTCTTGATTCTGTTCATTCTCACTAATCGCAGCAGCTACCAGTGACTAGCATGTCGGATGAGATTGATAGCCTCACTAGCACGTCTGATGAGGCTGAGAGCCTCACTAGCACGTCGGTTGAGGTTGATAGCCTCACTAGCACGTCAGATGAGGTTGATAGCCTCAGTCTCAGGTGAGCGTCGTCTTCCGGTGGTTCTTCCTCGTCTTTCCATGACATAATAGAGTCTTCTTTTATGCAACAACGACACAGTCTTCTAAGATAGAAAAATTTTCTTAAAGAACTTCCAGTCTTCAAAAGAAAAAACACTCTCTTCCAGGAAGGACATTCTTTTGAAAAGACACTTCTTTAGTACGGAGTATACTTTATACATTCAGTTTTATTTTTATGTGCAACTCAACTCATATTGATAAAAAATATTTACATATTCGAAAGATTCAAACGCCTGCTGAATAAAATATTCTGTAAGATGTGAGAAAGAAGTCCCTAAAGAAGGTTACTATTTTGAATCGTTTGGTATTTTTCCTTCCTATTCATGCCATCTAATCTCTCTTGTACTTAGATACTTTAGTCTTGAGTGCGACTCTTACCTGAATAAAGTGGAGTGATGTTAGCCACTGGATGATCCACGGAAGGTCTCATTATCTCAAATAGGTTCAGGACAGACCACACGCTCGCGTGGGATTGGTTTTTGTGGGAGGGGAAGAGAAGTCTGTAGAAAAATGAAATGAGTGTCGTCAAATACAAAAGTTTTATTCTGGTTAAACCCAGCTGATTTAATTTTACCTTGGAGCAGCTTCCACACCCGAAAGGGGAATACATGTATCGATTAAGATGTTGTACTGTTGACATTTGTTTCACAAGAAACCTTCCCTCAGTAAGCTGAAAGCTTAAGTGATATCTTTGATTTTAAGAAAAACATTCTAACACCGGATCGTTTTATTCAGATAACAATCAAACCCGGCCTATTCAAGCTTTAAACTCAGATCTCTCAAATCGTTAATTCCAAGCGTTACCACTCCAGACTAGACTGTTAGAATTACATCGCCGTTACTATAAATTTGTTCTGTAATCATTCAGATAAGTTAAACCGCCTTTTAAGGCTAGAGACTGTCTCAGTTAATCCATTGTGGAGTGTCATTGCTCTTGAACTTTGTATTTTTGATAATACCAGACGATTTCATGCAACTGAGGAGAAACATCTCATCTTTAGTGTCAATGACTATTTCAATTTATCTTCCGCAGAATGCTACCGTTCTTTAAGTGTTGTTATTTTTACTAGACAACTTTATTTATCTGAAACGAATGTATTTCCAGTACTTTAGGGCTTGATAAGATACAAAATATAGAGGACACTATCATCTCAAGAGAGCTAACCACAATCTAAACGAAAATGAAACATTTTTCAAACCTGATGCAATCGCAAGACGAAGACTGGAATCAAGTTTAGAGATATTTTTCTTCTTGGTGAGAGAGCACTGACCGCAAAGATTGCAAGACCTTTGACAAAAGAGAACTGACCGCAAAGATTGCAAGACCTTTGACAAAAGAGCACTGACCGCAAAGATTGCAAGACCTTTGACAAAAGAGAACTGACCGCAAAGATTGCAAGACCTTTGACAAAAGAGCACTGACCGCAAAGATTGCAAGACCTTTGACAAAAGAGCACTGACCGCAAAGATTGCAAGACCTTTGACAAAAGAGCACTGACCGCAAAGATTGCAAGACCTTTGACAAAAGAGCACTGACCGCGTAGATTGCAAGACCTTTGACAAAAGAGCACTGACCGCAAAGATTGCAAGACCTTTGACAAAAGAGCACTGACCGCAAAGATTGCAAGACCTTTGACAAAAGAGCACTGACCGCAAAGATTGCAAGACCTTTGACAAAAGAGAACTGACCGCAAAGATTGCAAGACCTTTGACAAAAGAGCACTGACCGCAAAGATTGCAAGACCTTTGACAAAAGAGCACTGACCGCAAAGATTGCAAGACCTTTGACAAAAGAGCACTGACCGCAAAGATTGCAAGACCTTTGACAAAAGAGCACTGACCGCGTAGATTGCAAGACCTTTGACAAAAGGGCACTGACCGCAAAGATTGCAAGACCTTTGACAAAAGAGCACTGACCGCAAAGATTGCAAGACCTTTGACAAAAGAGCACTGACCGCAAAGATTGCAAGACCTTTGACAAAAGAGCACTGACCGCAAAGATTGCAAGACCTTTGACAAAAGAGAACTGACCGCAAAGATTGCAAGACCTTTGACAAAAGAGCACTGACCGCAAAGATTGCAAGACCTTTGACAAAAGAGCACTGACCGCAAAGATTGCAAGACCTTTGACAAAAGAGCACTGACCGCAAAGATTGCAAGACCTTTGACAAAAGAGCACTGACCGCAAAGATTGCAAGACCTTTGACAAAAGAGCACTGACCGCAAAGCTTGCAAGACCTTTGATAAAAGAGCACTAACCGCAAAGATTGCAAGACCTTTGACAAAAGAGCACTGACCGCAAAGATTGCAAGACCTTTGACAAAAGAGCACTGACCGCAAAGATTGCAAGACCTTTGACAAAAGAGAACTGACCGCAAAGATTGCAAGACCTTTGACAAAAGAGAACTGACCGCAAAGCTTGCAAGACCTTTGACAAAAGAGCACTGACCGCAAAGATTGCAAGACTTTTGACAAAAGAGCACAAACCGCAAAGATTGCAAGACCTTTGACAAAAGGACACTGAGCCGCAAAGATTGCAAGACCTTTGACAAAAGAGCACTGACCGCAAAGATTGCAAGACCTTTGACAAAAGAGCACTGACCGCAAAGATTGCAAGACCTTTGACAAAAGAGCACTGACCGCAAAGATTGCAAGACCTTTGACAAAAGAGCACTGACCGCAAAGATTGCAAGACCTTTGACAAAAGAGCACTGACCGCAAATGTTGCAAGACCTTTGACAAAAGAGCACTGACCGCAAAGATTGCAAGACCTTTGACAAAAGGGCACTGGCCGCAAAGATTGCAAGACCTCTGACAAAAGAGCACAAACCGCAAAGATTGCAAGACCTTTGACAAAAGAGCACTGACCGCAAAGATTGCAAGACCTTTGACAAAAGAGCACTGACCGCAAAGTTTGCAAGACCTTTGACAAAAGAAATATTTCTCGAAACTTAGTCAAGTGGACTGACAACTGACAAAAACCCCAGCAACAGTTGTCACCTCTTTATGAGTCCATTCAACACCGTGACGGACACTTAAGCTGGTTTCACACGTGTTGACGTTTCGCCATGCGCCGTCTACGACACGACGTCGTGCTCTTAAATAACCATGGGTGTCTATGGACGCTTTCATATGTGGTCGTGATCGTGACGGATAAAAACGTCAAAAAACACCCGCGGTTATTTGAGAGAACGACGTCGTGTCGTGGACGGCGAACGGTGAAAAGTCGGTACGTGTGAAACGACCCTTATCTCTCTCACCTCGCCGAAAAATAAATAAATAAAATAAAGTATATCATTGGGGTGAAAGAGTTAAGATTTCTATTCATGACGATTTTTTCTTTATAACTAACAAAACTTATATGATAATGGGCCCATAAGTTTACCCTATCATGACAGTGACTGCTATATTTTTTCATTCTGTCGAAATATTAACAAAAGTTCTTCAGTGAAGGAATTAAAACTATCTTGAAAAACTCTTTGATGCACAGATGTTATTCTAAGCTGGTTAAAGTCATCTTTAATACTCTTTCTACCAGAGAGTACCAACTTAATACTTCTGGTTGGCGCCATCTTTTGGCTGGCGTCAGGCTTGTTTCTTGGTCCCTGTGGGACCCCATCGGTAGATGAATATCTAGATTTTTCTCAATTAACCTTTACCTCATCTACGGGCACTTATTATTTTATTCAGACTGCCGTCAGGCTATCTTATTCATCTCTGTATCACGTTGTTAATAACAAAGAGACTACATGTGCTGAATTTGACACTAAATGGATAACCGTTTAAGAACCCATCATTCCTATAAATGAGTAACTTTAACTGTGACAGCCAAAACAAAATATAAAGTCTCTTGAGGCAGAGAAAATTATATTTGATTCAGTCATATATATATATATATATATATATATATATATATATATATATATATATATTGTCGGAAAAAATTCAAACACTGGATTAAGAGTAACAATTTACTAGGTAGTAGATTCTGTTATTCTGAATCCACTGTTTGATAATATTTCCAACAAAATGGCTCCTGGACTCCAGCTCTTTACGAACATATATATATATATATATATATATATGTATATATATATGTATGTATATATATATATGTACACATACATATATATAGATAGATATATATATATATATATTTATATATATATATATATATGTGTGTGTGTGTGTGTGTGTGTGTGTGTGTGTGTGAGTGTGTGTGTGTGTGTGTGTGTGTGTGTGTGTGTGTGTGTGTGTGTATGTATGTATGTATGTATATGATAACACATAAAGGGCTTTTAATCTGGCGGTAATGAAAAACAAAACTATTAAATATTTGGCTTCGGCACACTATTTTTTTAATCATTATATCCTTTTGCATCTTATTCCAGATAACTCCATACCGTTTGATTCAACTTAGGCAACGTTCATTCTATAAGACATCTGCCCTTTCAATAATTAGTTTAGAATTCTCCTTGACGATCAAATAAAGTGCTTAGCTGCTGCCGAAAATTTCACCTTTGCCCTGTGTACCGCGGAAATCAGGGAATGATTACAAGGCGAGGATGAATCTCAACGATAATTTGTGTACTTCACGTTTCAGATAGAGTGAGAGCCTCTTATACTGTTTTTTTTTTCTTTACTGAGCATTCTCCAAACATTTCATGGTACGTCTTTTGATCTAATTTTCATTATGTTCAATCAAGTGTATCATCTGACCTGAATGATTATACTCCTCAACTTCTTCAAGATTCTCATCAATGATTATAATTGAGTTTCTTTGGACCTTTTGAGTTGAATATTACTTTGTCTTTTCTCTTTTTTTTTCCAGACCTGCTTCAAGACTTTCCTTGTTGAGATCACTCGACATATTCTCAAAACCTTCTGCTGTTTCTGAAATAAGAATAATTTTATCCACAAATCTCAGGGGATTTGAATATTCTCCATCAATATTCATGTCTTCCTTTTCCACCACAACTGAATATCTTTTCGAGATAAGCTGTGAATAGCTTGAGCAAAATTGCATCATCCTGCCGTATATCTTTATCGATCAAACCCGGTGGCCGAGCAGCTTAGAGCGTCGCTACTTGCGGCGAAGTTCGATGTGACTGCAGTTCGGACTTGCCACACGCGAGTTGGACCAAGGGCATGGTTCACTATATGCCACGCTGTAAAGTCCTCCCAATAGGAGGGTGGGGAAGTTCGCGCCGTTAAACCAAATCAGTCAGTTCGAATCATGTGAACCAGTTACAGCGGTTCCGCTTGCGTAAATGTTCTGTAGAACTCTCAATATGTTTTCATTGCACCTTATTTAGACATAGAATTTTGTATTACCATTAGTTTCACTAAACTGAATGTCTATTTGTAATTTTGCAAAAGCTAAACCCATTTTTTTTTTTTTTTTGTAATTGTTTTTTCTAGGTTGAATTAGCTGACTCATTGTCTGCTAATGATCTATAGTGAAATATCTTCTGGAGCCTCCCTGATCATTACCACCGTCATCATCATTTTCACCATTATCATTAGTACTAATAGTGATTATAGTTGCAATATTTTTTTATAATTAGTCTATATTTCTGCTAACTTTGAGTTAATTTATCTACCGAGTTTTTTTTTTTCATTTCCCCGAGGTAGCAAACCTTTTCCATTAATCTTCTTGGAATCTTATGTTTTCTTCAATACATATTTTATACTTTCATTAGACTAACCTGAAGAAGATTCTTCTCCAAAAGGTCACCAAATATTTGTTTTTATTTTTTGATCGGAAAACATCGTTGAATGCACATTTCTCCAACGTATATTTTCTTGTTCGCGTTATTGTAGTCATTGCAGTTTGTATATGACTTGTATTCATAAAATCTATCTGGGGGTTTATTGGCATATTTTTTATATTCTATTGATTCACATGTTTAACTATTTTACGCTCTACTTTCAAGAGTTTCGGCATGATTAAAAAAGGAAGCTCAATCAATCCATTATTCATGAAGATCTAAGATAAGAAGGGGGGGGAGGGTGAAGGACGAGTAGGTACGTGCTTTTGACTTAGCGACTTCCCTTGTTAGGGGGAAAAGCTCTTAGTATATAAATAGACAATCAACTTGTATTTTGCTCAGTTACGACAAATTATAAATATTACATAAACACGTCAAAATGCCAAAAGAAAACACGAGAAGAATGCTAGAGTGGTGACAAGGTGTAACCAGCCTGGAGATCCTGTGACACAGGTATTGATAACTTAAAGGGGGTACTGTCATACATACATATACATATACCAAGGCTTTTCCCCCCTACAAGGGGGGTAGCCAAAAAGAAAAAGGTATAAAATCATTCCCACCCATTCCATCCCTGAATACACTCCACACCCCTCCACCCTCCCTCTTATCTTAGCACCTCCTGAATGACGGGTCATCCCTGCACCTTGTCCACTGCCCTGGGTCCTGTGACAAAGGTATTGATAACTTAAAGGCGGCACTATAAGAAATAACTTTTAATCAAAGAGGTCCTGGAGAGGAGATTTTACTCAAATCGTGAAGACTGGGAACTCTTTTTAACCTAAAGATAATTTCCTTTTGTTTCATTTTAACACAAACAAATATTCAAAACAATATTGATTCATTTTTACGTTTTGTCTTAGTTTCAGTTTACCAGAAACAAATCTTTAGAACATTTATGCTTCATAGTTGCGTTCGTCATTTTCACCTTTTTCTTATCTTATATTCGTTTCTGCTTTCCTGTAATCACATTCTCCACCTTTCCTATGATTTGTTCCCTTGTTTCTGTCTTACTTTTGTTGACACACTCAACATAAGTAAGGTAGAAAACAACTGTGTCTTGCTGCATTGCTTCTGACCCAGGGGAGTAGGCGGGATACAGGGATGACCCGTCATCCATGAGGAGCTAAGATGAGAGGGGGGGGGGAGTGGGGGGATGGGAGTGGATTAGGCTACCTCCCTTATAAAGGGGAAAAGCTCTTGGTATATAAAGAGACGGATAATGAAATCCTTTTTTCATCGATCTTCTCCCTTTATAATATTGCTACATATTTTTTTTACTCCTGACCTGTAAACATTCAGAAAAATGTCTCTCTATTCTGTATTTTTCTCGTTTCAATGAGTTTTTTTTCGAATATTCCCGGTTCTATGACTTTTGCCTTCCCAACATTGAATCTTCCTTTTCTGTGTGACTTGTACCTCTTTTTGTACTCCCTACCACCATTGTAAAAATCAAAACTAAAATAGTTAATCTTAAGTTAGCACCAAATCAAATCTGGCTGGTACATCATCTTTTCACTCATGATAATTCTTTGTCCTATTGTGTCATTACATTGTTTCTTTCAGTGAATTTCTCCTTAGTCCCTGTTCACACTAGCGGTTTCAACCGCGGCGTTTCAGTTACAATGTAAGTCATTGGAGGCTTTCACACAACCGCGCAGTTTTTCCTCGACTATGTGGTACCACCGCCGTTTCCGTGCGGTTCAAACCGCTAGTGTGAACAGGGGCTTTGGTGCCTAGTTTTGGCATATTCCAATGTTGACATCAATGTTTTGCGACTTGGCTACATAATCTTCATATGGAAACAACATATTAGAGACGGTGTCACCACAGGTTATATATATAGAAAATCATTTATGAATGTATGAGCATTTTCTGTGTATTATATTCCATCGCTGCTACTGGAGTCCTTTACCACTCCACCTTATTTGTGCTTCTTAGGAGAGGAACTATGTCGTGACACATAGGTAAGATGAAAAAATCCCACTGTCGGAGAAAGTAAACGGATGAAGAATAGAATTAACCGTATATTTCAACCACCCTCTGTGGCCCTGTTCAGCGGAAGAGGAAGACCACAGAGAGTGGTCGAAATATACGGTTAATTCTATTCTTCACTTTCTCCGACAGTGGGATTTTTTTTTTTTTTTTTTTTTATCACATCTCTTCTTCTTCTCGGCGCGTCTCGCCATCACCTTCCTGCTTGACTCCGCCACGACTCTTCTTCACTTGAATCTTCACTGTTTTCGTTTTACCTCGTTTGTTCTCCTTCCTACAACCAGCTCCTCCGAACATCCTCCTTCTTCTTCCTTCTCTTCCTTCCCTTCCTACTCCTTCTCTTCTGTCTTCTCCTCCTCCTTCGCATCCTCATAGTCTTCCTCTTTCTTATCTTCCTCCTCCCCATTCTCCTTCCTCCTCCTTTTCTTTCTCCTTCGCTTCCATCACCTCCTCCTTCTCAAAAAACATTCTTTAATAAGAATAATGAAATCATTCCAAGATCAAGTATCTGCCGTTACATACATGCAAAGTATAATTGTATCAGTGACCCCAACCCGTTTTCTATTAAGTTAGCCAAGTGCTAAGATATGAATAGAAAAATCATATAATTTCGTATAAATACAAAAAAATGTGTAGGGTGTGGGAATGCGGGTCAAAGGATTACAAAGGCGGAGCATGCCGACAGGAGACCTTTTGGTCCATAACTAGGTCGGATGTAATAAAAATGTATAATAATGATAAATCAATGAATAGATAAATAAAAAATATAATACAAATAATAATACATACATACATACATATACCAAGGCTTTTTCCCCCTTACAAGGGGGGTAGCCAAAAAGAAAAAGGCATAAAATCATTCCCACCCATTCCATCCCTGAATACACTCCACACCCCTCCACCCTCCCTCTTATCTTAGCACCTCCTGAATGACGGGTCATCCCTGCACCTTGTCCACTACCCTGGGTCAGAAGCAGTGTCGCAAGACACAGCACATCCACAGCAAGGCCGCTTCATTAAATCGGCGACCCCCCCTCTCCGTCCCCCCATTGCATAAAATGAGAGGACGGGGAGAAATCCCTTCGGGCTGCGTCAAATTTTGCTCACACATACTACCTCACCCCCCATCCACCCGCCCATTCCACCTCATGCAATCACAACATCATCCATATACAACCATTCTCCATTCACCCCTGTCTTCTGTCCTCTCCCGTCCTTCCTCAACAGACATTCCCCTCTTCCCCAAAGCCCCCTTCACCCCATCCATCCACCTCATCCTAGGACAAATAATAATGAATAAATGAATAATAATGAATAAAAATGATAATTAATAAAAATAAATAAATAAATGCATAGGCATAGTTGAATAATAAATAGGTAAATAGTAAATAACAAATTGACATATAACTAAGAATAAATGAGAATCATAGGTTAGAACCATAGCGAGTGACTCTCTCCGCCCAAGGTACCATTTATCTTACATTAGGACCGTTCCAATGTATCAAATTCAGCTGTGTGTGTGAGAGACTCCCGCGAAGGGATAAAACCATTCCCTGAGTTAAACTGAAGCGGTTTCTTTCAAAGGCCATGAATGAAACATTCAACACGTGTCGGGTTCTTCCTATTTTTTTTTTTTTTTTTTTTTTTTTTACCCTTTGTTCTTTGCATCTTACCGCTCCGTGTGACAAACCTCGTGTCTCTTTCTCATTCGTAAGGATATTCAAAAAGATTTCTTCTCAAGCGGAAAGAGCTCGCCTGATATATATATATATATATATATAATATATATATATGTATATATGTATATGTATATATATATATTTATGTAAATATATATATATACAGTATATATATATATATATATGTATATATGTATATGTATATATATGTATATATATGTATGTATATATATATATATATATATATGTATATGTGCAAAACAAATCACTAAACACACGTGATAATAATGCTTGCAGAAACCACTTGGAAAATAAAAGAAATGAATATCAAGCTTTTTCGTCTATTCAAGACATCATCAGGGTACAAAGAACACAGAAAGTGACCAAAAGCCATAATATATAATACTGAATGGCAAAACACGAAAGTTATTGCATCCTGTCACACTATTGTAGAAAGAAACATAATTGAGTCATGTTACATCAAAAATAACTTTGAAAATAATATGAATTTGAGCTTAGGTTTCTATAAGTTAGATAACTTTATTATCTAAAAGATTGTAAACAATTCTTACGTAGGTTAAGTTGTCTGGAGTCGGGTAAAAAGGGACTTTTTGCCTATTCCTCTACCACTATGCATGTATTACGACTTTATGTCACTTTCTGTATTCTTTGTACTCTAATGATGTCTTGAATAAATGAAAATGTTTGGTATTCATTTCTTTTATTTCTTTTATGAAAACCCATTGGCAAAGATACGTAATTAACTCTCCCAGTAATTTGCTCGACTTAAATTCTTATTCCACCTTACGCAAGACTGTTACCTCCAATAACTCTTTCAATATTCCACTCCTTTATTCCTTTATTCTTTCAAAACCTTAATCCGCTAATTAATTTTAGTTAAATCAAAAGTGTAGCAAAAACTGAAAAAGAGAACGATAAAATGTCGAAATAAAGAAGGAAAGGAGTATATGTGAAAGAATTTTCTCTCAACTGAAATAGAGCACCTGGTGACTGTCAAGGGATAATTTTCACTTTTGAAAGTGGAAGAGTTCAATATAATGAAAGAATTCAACGAGATAATCTTTAACACTTTAACTATCGAAGGTTAAGTAAAATCACTCGGCAGTTGCCAAAATGTAAAAGTCTTGACTATGAACGGGATAAGCAAATGAAGTTTCGTATAAAGAAAAAGAAAAAAGAAGAATAAAAGTAAAAGTCTGTTTCGACTATAAACGGGTTAAGCAAGTGAATTTTTTTTTCGTATAACGAAGAAGAAAAAAGAAGAATATAAAATGTAAAAATCTCTTTCTACTATGAACGGGATAAGCAAATGAAAAAAGTTCCGTATAAAGAAGATGAAAAAAGAGGAATAAAATGTAAAAGTCTGTTTTGACTAGAAACGGGTTAAGCAAACGAAAAAAGTTTCGTATAAAGAAGAAGAATAAAAGTAGGACTCAGAAGAGAAAAATATTTTTCTTTTTTTTCTTTTTTCTTTCTTTTTTTTTCGTTCGTAGGAAATTCTGGTTCACTAATTGAGATTTTTTGGTGACTTGGATTAGATTAGGCTTTGGCGTCAGATTAACTTACGACTGAGCAGTAGACTCGACGTGACGAGACCAGCACTTGTCAAAAGTATGGACGGACAAGAAGTGACGCGTCAGTATCATGTCAGTGATTCATAATTTCTTTGTCAGTGATATGACTCTTCATTCCTGTGTCAGTAATATGCCTGTCAGTGATACGTCATTTTATGTCAGTGATATGCCTGTCAGCTATGCATCATTTCTATGTCAGTGATATGCCTGTCAGTGATACGTCATTTCTATGTCAGTGATATGCCTGTCAGTAATGCGTCATTTATATATCAGTGATATGCCCGTCAGTGATACGTCATTTCTATGTCAGTGATATGCCTGTCAGTGATACTTCATTTCTATGTCAGTTAGTCGTCAATTTTATGTCAGTAATATGCCTGGCAGTGATTCATCATTTCTATGTCAGTGATATGCCACTGCTGCTTCAGGAATACGTTAGTGATACGTCACTCTTTTGTTAGTGACAGTGATATAACAATAATATGGTCGTGTGTCACAATCACGCTAGTGATATCTCAGTAATATTATAGTGATATAAAAATGTAAAAAATAAGAAAGGAGAAGACTGCAAAAGACCATAAGTCCTCCACTAGGCAGTTCCATGGTCCTTACCACCCTGTCATCCCTGTCCATAAAGTTAGTGACATCTTTAGAAAAAAGAATCTTGGTAGTCTGGTTGGGTTTGTGCTCTTTGAACAAGATTCAAGAGCTGGTTAAAGAGGTCTTACGCTCTTCGTTTCTTGAAGAGATAGAAGCTCTTTCCAGAAGATTGAAATCGCGTGTTATTAACCAAAATAAAACTAATCACAATAAGGTTTTATAATGATAAAGCTTACCTACAAGAACATTTTTTATCTATTATAAATTCGGATGCAAAAATCAAAATAAAACAAATAATAGATATACATCATACATACATATACCAAAGGCTTTTTCCCCCTTACACGGGGGGTAGCCAAAAAGAAAAAGGCACAGAAATCACTCCCACCCATTTTATTTCCCATATATTCCACTCCCCTCCACCCTCCTCCCTCCCTCCTATCTTGGCACCTCCTGGATGACGGGTCATCCCTGCATAAATATAAAAACAAATAAAATAAGAAAAAATAAATGAATAAGTACACAGATAAATAGAAAGGGGTGTTAAAAAGGTCAATCTTCAGGCCTCTGAAAAATGGTCAAATAAGTTCGTCTAATACAGACCAGAATAAGATAATCAAGTGCGTCAAAATTCCACATCAGGCCAGGTAAGAGGATGATACATGATTTTAATGACATTTTTAAGTGAGCAACATATCAGTGATATGTTAAGACTATTTTATACTTCCCACGTTTACCTCAGTTGTATGCCAGTGATGTGTCTCTTCTGTGTCAGTGATACAGCATAAATATAGTGTGCTACCTATTTCTCAGAAAAAAAAACATAACCTTCCCTATTGCCCAAAAGATAGATAAGAAATAAAATAATTTATTCCGTGACCCAAACGTCCAACTATGGTCACCCCCGTGGCCCAAACGTCCTAGGTTGCATGCCCGTGACCGAAACGTCCGGGCCGAAACATCCGGTTACCGAGACATACAGAGGCTCAAGTTTGAGCTAGAAGATGAAGTGTAGTGTGTGAGTGATGTGGATGGGATGTGCCGTTTGTGGCACAGGAGATGAAAATCAAGAAGCGTGAGGTCAAGTATAGCCACTGGGAACTATATTGATGTTAAAGGACTTATCTGTAACCTGGAGACTATGGCTGGAGTATCAAAAGAAACGTGTGAGGATGTAGCCTTTATCAGTACGAGTTCTTACTTGTTACAACTTTATCGAGTATACGATAAACCAGCAACAAGATCAACGTTCTATTAAGGCTCCGTCACCATATAATATTTCTTTTGATTGACGTGTCGGTGACTGCTGTTTCCATACAAACTGTGGCTGGAGTCTTGGGTGTGTAGCTTGGCGTCTGAAAATTAGGATTTGCAAGAAAACTGATGAGGAAATGAAGAAAAAATAAAAGGCTCACTATTCGCCCACGACTCTGGAATATTGAATACATTGCGTCATGTCGTTTGCAGAACGCTCCTTTGAGATTGGCTAATTTATCTTCAAGGAGCCAATCGCAAACTCGGATTCGCAACATTGAACGTACCTCTAGTCAAACTGCGCTTTTCATTTCAGAAATGTCTCAAAACATTATTAGGTATAATTAGATTTAAAGAGGTATGCCATTTGTAATATAAAGAAAAAATGAGTTAATCTAGTTGCATAACCAAGATGTAATAAAAAAGACTTAGATTAATTAAAAATATTTTAGTTGTAGATACATTAAGCGTGTATGTGTATATATATATATATATATATATATATATATATATATATATATATATATATATATATATATATATATATATATATATATATATGCAAGTTTCGTTCTTTTACTACCCTGTAACTGCTCTTTCTTTTCCACGCTTCCCATTTTGATTTAGCCAGTCAGTAACCCATTTGTTTCATTACTCAACTTCCTTTGTGGAGGCATTCCCCACTCAATTCTATTTTCTATCTTTTATCTCCTCCACAATATCTTTCGCTCCTGTCTACCCTCTGTCCCATCTTGCCCTCTTGCTGTCTTTCAGCGTTATTCCAAGTATGATATTTCCATTTTACTCTATGCTGTCCTTAGCTATATCTTCATCCCCTTCTTCAACTTCCAAGACTTAAGTGCGTGCATGATAGCATTGTACGCTGATGATATACTTAACGTTTCGTTCATGAAGAAAGGGATCCTCTCATGATGTTCTTATATTTACCAAACAATTTTCAACCAGTTAATTATGGTACGCGTTTCTATTTATTTTTCATTATCTTTAGTTTGTACAAACATCCGACTTGGATAATTATTCTCTTCAGTTTCTTTGAAATTTGCATTCGAACATTACTTTAGCTTTACTCTTGTATGCTCGGAAACTGTGTTGTTTAGGATCATTCAACATATCTTGGATGTCTTCTGCTATTTCTGAAATGAGAATATTGCACTGCAATGTCTACAAAAATAAGATTAAATGATTTCTCATTGATGTTCAAACCTTTCCTTTCCCAATTCGTTTCTCTGGAAATTTCATCCAGGCATGCTTTAAATCGATTTATATACCAAGAGCTTTCCCCCCTTATAAGGGAAGTAGCTAATGCTGCATTTAGATTGCATAAAGTGGTATCCTCTTGTAATACTCCATTTACGATATTGTATATATATATATATATATATATATATATATATATATATATATATATATATATATATATATATATGTGTGTGTGTGTATATGTAGATATTGTAGAACTTGTAATATGCTCACTTGGACTATGTTTGCATATAATTTAATATCATTATCCATTCTATAGACCATAAGGACTTTTCGTAATCCACAAAAGTCAACCAAATAGGGTTATTGTGTTCTGTTGTTCCGATCTTTTGATTTATTTTCTGCAGATAATTTCTGTAGTGGAGTAACCACTTCTGAACTTTGTTCCCTTGGCCGGTTATCATTTTGATTTCTATTTAGTCTATTTGTAAGAATCTTGGAAAGTTGCTAAAATAGATTTCGTAAGTAACGATGTCGCGCCGGACGAATGGTACGCCATGTTTGTTATGATAGATGCCGACGTCGAAGAAATGAAAGGATGATAAATTCGTCTAACCTAAACTAAACTAAACTAACCAAACCCAACCTAACCTAACCTAAACTAACCTAACCTAACCTAACCTAACCTGTGTTTAATAAAGCATTACCTGCAAATTACATGTCATCCTAATCGTCCTCGTTGTCGTCGTCGTGAGAGACGTTAGTGGGCTTTTCAACTCGATCATTAGCATATTTGCTTGTAGCAAGGTATTTCTTTTTTCATTTCCGCCCAGAAAACTGCATATTACGTTCATATATTATAATTTACAAAATTAATATTTAATTTTCTAACGCCATATCGTGCCCAGGGTCAAAACTGAACAAATACCCACTTATGAATTTGATATGAAGGTAATTACTACGTTCTTTCTGTTTTCCTTTCTTACGAAGTAAAATTACAGTTATATAGTTCAGCTCATCCACAATAAACTCCTTTTCCTATGTTTACCAGAAGTCATACCGTTATGCCATCATCAGTAGGTAGTTTTCGTCGTTTCATTCTTTTAGAATGAATACTTGTGGTGCATTTGTAACTTGTGGTGCAACAATATCGCCTGCGTATAGATTTACTGACCGGACCGTGCTAGTTGGCAAGTAATCTCTCGGAAAAATTCTTCTATTCTTTTTATCATTCTGCCTCGTCAATTCCATCTTTCAAAGAAGTTGTCAACTGCCTCCTCTCTTGTCTGCACTCAACCTGTTTAATTTCAGATATACAAACGCCTACCTCAGCTTTCTTTCAGCTGAGAAAGGTGACTAAAAATATAGTAACTGGTTTCATGCAATAAAGACCTAATGCATATGGTTCACATTTATACATGAAAATCTATACAGAAAGCCATAGTACGAAAAAAAGAAAAAGAAAAAAAAAAAACTCTTTCAGAAGAAACGCAACTTGGAGACAAAATTCTCTCGCTCTGAAAACGACGGGTCCATTCCGGAAGGTGGCTCTTCTTGATGAGCTTGTTTTGTACACTCTACTAACCTCTTTGGAGTCTTGGCGCCCTCCGAGTATAGAATTGCCTCAAATTGGCCAGAATAAAATCCTCAAAGGCCGACATCCCACGAAGGCGTTAGTTGAAATATATCACTAACCTTTTTAACTGTGTTTTTCACTAAACTGGATAAAATCACCCGATATTAACTAGAACACAATCTAGACTGTGGCAGCTCTGTTGATAGTGACTACATCATTGACGTTAGGAGAAAATGCTCAAGAGAAATGTGGAAAGAGAATTAGTGGAATGAAAAAAGAGAAAAGAGGCCGAGGGAAGGGGACAAGAAACAAAGAAGAGATTACAGTTGCTGATACTTAAAAGTACATCATCAAGCGTTAAACTATATATGTGTATATTTTAACCCATTTCTCATCCAAGATGGCGCCGTGAGCATAGATACAATACCCTGCATGCGCACATGCAAGCTCGGGCAAACACATACACACACATGCACACACACAGACAGACACACACACACACACACACACACACACACACACACACACACACACACACACACACACACACACACGTGCATATGTATATATATATATATATATATATATAAATATATATATATATACATATGTGTGTGTGTGTGTGTGTTTATGTGTGTGTGTAGGTGTATATCTACATATATACATACATACATACATACATACATACATATATATATATATATATATATATATATATATATACACACATGTATATATATATACATATATATATATATATATATATATACATATATATATATATCCAATGTATGTGTGCATGCATATGGAACAAATCGTTAGGTGCGAAGTGTTGATCCCGAGTCCCTATATGTATGCATATATACACGTACAGGGCATATTCGTCAGGACCAAAATCTCATGTGTCCCATTCCCAGAATTGACTGAAACGATTTAATCGAGACAGTTGTTTGACCTCTTACATGTCGGCTGGCTCTTGAACTTTGCAGTTGCCTCCAGGATACTTGATATAGGTGTTGTTGCCTTGCTACTTCATTCAGCTGTGTGTGATCCTCTGGATAGTAGATATTGCCCTTTTCAGCGCAATGACCCTCTAAGGGAAATAGAATTATCTGTCGTGAACAAGAACGGCGTATTGACATAATCGGTTTGTATATGCATTTGGGTTAAGAAAATGTAATTCTCTCGTTCTTTAAGAATGACAAACAACACCGCCATGGTGGTCAGGGTTGTAGATATTATATATTGTTTGGGAGGTGGTGCTTATTGCACAGTTAACTGACGAAAGCGTGGAAGCTGACAGGATGAATATCATCTTCAGGGTGAGAGAACATTGACCTGTTTGTCAATGAAAGTGGACAATATACCTCTAGAACCCATCAGCTGAATAAGAATGTAACTATTATCTGAAGCAAGTCTTGCACAGCCCCCATTTCTAAGTAAGGACATTTTCATGTTTAAGAAATCAATTTTTCATTATTCTTATGATTGACAATATTTTTCCCACCTCTTCCATACATTTACACTTACTATCGTGAGTTTTCAAATACCATAAACACATGTTTGGTTGCCATTGTATTTGGAATATTTATACAAAATATTTATTTGCCACAAGGTCCTTCAGCATGTTTTGCATATACAATTGCATTATTATTTTTTCTACAAAATATATAACATTCCGACAGTCAAAAGAATAACTTCAAAGTGTCACTCTCCAACATAAAACTCTAACGCAATCGCGCTGTAGGGTCTAAAATCGCTTGTCATCCGTGTACGAAACGAGTTTGTTTTGTTCTACTGATACCGAACTGTTTACTTTTTCAAGTGTGTCGTCATCAGCTGGGGGAGCAGACTGAGGCCAATATCACAGACCCTGATGAGGTAGAGCCTGGGAAGAGCACATGGCTTCGATAGAAGCAGCTCACATCGATCTTCTCTAGTGGCAAGGAAATTGCGAACATAAAGCCTCCTATACATGGCAATGTCCGTTGCTTATGAAGGTAAAGGTTTTGATGGACAATGCATTGTGCTTGCTCTTATAGAACGGGTGAAGTAGTTATTTTAGTACGAGCGCGCGCGCACACACACACACACGCGCGCACATATGAACTTTGTGCTCTCTTCCGGGAGGGAAATAGCTGTCGATCACGAGTCCAACACGTGATCCAAGACCATGGTGAATCACACACACACACACACACACACACACACACACACACACACACACACACACACACACACACACACACACACACACACACACACACACACACACACACACACACACACACACACACAGACGGCTCAATGGTGTCATGGCACTGTGTTCGACAGTAATTCACCTATCCGAGTTAACTGTAGTGTCACCTTTGTTTCTATCATCATTACCACCCGGTTTCATTCAGCTGAGAGATTAGCCCGTCCAGGAGTGACATCGTTTAAGTGTCTGTTCTGGGTATTCCCATGTGATTTTGTAGAAGAAAAAGAAAACAGAACTCGCCACCCGGTCCCACACGGTGGGAAGTGAGACGCCACGCTTCGAGTAGAGCCCTGGCACTTACGGCAAACCACTTTTATTTATTCTTTTATTATTATTATTATTATTATTATTATTATTATTATTATTATTATTATTATTATTATTATTATTATTATTATTATTATTATTATTATTATTATTATTATTATCATTATTATCATTATTATCATCATCATCATCATCATCATCATCATCATCATCATCATCATCATCATCATCATCATCATCATCATCATCATCATCATCATCATCATCATCATCATCATCATCATCATCATCATCATCATCATCATCATCATCATCATCATCATCATCATCATCATCATCATCATCATCATCATCATCATCATCATCATCATCATCATCATCATCATCATCATCATCATCATCATCATCATCATCATCATCATCATCATCATCATCATCATCATCATCATCATTGTTATTACTATTGTTATTATTATTATTATTATTATTATTATTATTACTATTATCATTATTATTATTATTATTATTATTATTATTATTATTATTATTATTATTATCATTGTTATTATTATTAACTTTATCATTATTATTTATTCATTTATTTATTTACTTATCTATTAATTTATTCATTTATTTATTCATTCATTTATTTTATTTTATTTACTATTTATTCATTTATTTACGTATTTATTTATTTATTTATTTATTTATCTATTTATTTATTTACGTATTTATACATTTATTTATTTATTTATTTATTTATTTATTTGAATAGGTGAAATTCAAAATAACGCCCCAATTGTTCCGATGTCATAAGTAATGTTGACAAGAAGAAACAATCTTTTTGTTAAAGTCTGAGAATAATCTTGAACCTAGATAGCAGGAAGAACACCAATCCTTTTCCTACAGTTATGGTAAGTAGACTTCGAGTTGATTTGATAAGATTTTGGTATGACAAAGAAAACCAGGAGCTCTAATAATTTTTCTTGATTTTTCTTTTCTTTGGGGGCTGCATGTTTCTTCTTTCCAAATGAAAGCTATTGATGTTTGTCAGAGTTAACGTTCTAATCGAAATAGTCTTTAATACTGAAATCACAAATTTAAAAGCTTTTCGTTCTTTTAATCCTCTTTACGCAAACAAAACCGTCCACGAAGGACGGATAAATGGATGATAATGTGCAACCAACATGCTATCGCGATGTAGAAAGTTTACTCTCCCGCAACAGTGAAACATTATAGGGGGCATTAACGCAACACGCGAGTAAACTTGGCAAAAGCGCAATGATGCACACAAAGGAGAGGACATGGCAATGGGTCATACACCCGGACTAGATGGACAGCCCGACCTGTTGATAGTGATGGCTGAGGGTTAGCAGGTCCTGCATTGGACGTGATGTATTATGTGGTTAGCGGACGGGGCATCCACAAGGGAACAGCATCAAGCCAGAACGCGCCCACTAAGTGAATACCTTGAGCGGAATACGACAGTGAATAGTTGTGGAGTTTGGCGAGATGGCGCGGAAACATGGGTGGAAGGCAGACCCTCGATGAACACGTGAAAGAGGAATGGGAGAGAATTGGAAGGGAGACAGGAGGCAGTGAAGGGGAGTGACGTGAGTGTGCTATAGTCTGAAGTCCGTTTTTGTGTGTCGTGATTTACTACTAGCAATTCTACCAAGTTAGCCTTAGTACGTGACTATCGTTCTCTCTTATTTCCAACCTATGTGCTATTCGAAATTGTTCTTTTATATTCTGTATATAGTAAAGGAAACTTGTAGTAAATCACGACGCATGCCACACCCTAAACGGACTTCTTGGGGCGTACAGACTGTAGGACGAGGTGAGAGCATTGCAAAGTTCTCCATGTACTGTTCAGGACGTAGGAGAGGATAATGTATACACAGATACGTAACGCAGTGGAGAAATATGCTGATAAGTGATTTTTGTTCACTAATGATTCTATTTGTAAATGCAGTAAATAAACGATTAGAGAAATAAGTAGAGAAGGATATATAGATGAATAAGTATAAACAAGAAATAAACAGAAAATGGGACACAACGAAGGATTGCAAATTTTTGGATTTGGATTGGTTTTATCATAATCCTTTGCCTGTGGGAGGTGTCTCTCTCCTCTGAATGAAGTTACCTGGCTGTATTTGGATATATAAGCGCGTGCGCGCACACACACACACACACACACACACACACACACACACACACACACACACACACACACACATATATATATATATATATATATATATGTATATATATATGTACATTTATATATCGCACTGAAAGGAGCGATCTTAAATGCATGGAATTCCATCACTTTTTCGATGTCCTTTCATTTACTATACGTCAAAGTTGATTTTAAGCTTTTGGGTGTCTGGATGAAAAAGGATGATAGACTGACAAACTGAAATATAAAAGTAGATAAGCAAAACGGCAGACAGACAGACGGACAGACTGAAAGATAAAAACACAAAACTTCAGAAAAATAAACTGAAAGGCAGGGTTAGATATACAAAGGTATATAAACTGAGACAAACAGAGGGACGGAATCCAATCAACAGATGTAGATAGGTAGAAACAGAGAAACATGAAGGCAAGTGGATAGGCATGTGTAGGGCAATGATGTAGACATGTCGACATGAAAACAGACAGACAGGCAGGTAGACAGGTAGTTAGGTAGACAGGCGGACAAGCAGATAAAGAGAGACATATAGACAATTAGACAGGCAGAAAGCCAGACATGTAGGCAGACAGGCAGGAAGAAAGCCAGACAGGCAGGCAGACAGGCAGATAGGCAGATAGATACTCGTAGAGTACACATGTCAGGGACTAAGAAATCAGACGAGAACCAGGCGGGTTACGTAATCCCAAACCGGAGACAATGAGTCGTCTTCAAAGACGCTTAGGATCAAAGGTTGTGTTCAGGCGGAAGTTTGGGGACGGGTCAGGGGAGTTTGGAGAGTGGAGGAGAAGGAGTGGGAGACCAAATGGGAGGGAAAGAGGAGGAAAACAGGGAGAAGAGAGAGGAAGAGCAGGGAGTAGAGGAGTGAATAGTGGAGAGGCAAAAAAAAAAAACGGGAAAGGATAAAAAAAAAAGTCGAGGATGAAAAATGAAAAAAATAGAATGAAATGGGATGTACATTGGATGATCAAAAGGTGTAGAAGTAAAGATAAAGGTGAAGGAAGAAGTAGATAAAAAGAAGAGAATGAGGAGAGGGGTAGGAAGGGGATGGTGAAGAGAAATCAGCGGGGAAGGAAAGAAGAGGTTAATGGCACAAGAGAAGAATGTGGAGACGGAGGAGGAGAGGGAACGAAATAGAGTCAGGAAATGGGACGGGTGAGAAGAGGGGAGTTGAAAGTTGAGAGAGAAGGGTAGAGCAAGAGAGGAATGAGATAAGATGGAGAGACAATGGGAACAGTAGGGGGGCATAGGAGAGAAAAGGGGAACATTGAAGGAGATAAATAGTGTGAGAGAAAGGGAGGAGGAGACTAAAAGTGAGAGAGATTAAGGGTAAAGGTGAGAATAAGAACAAGGGGAAGAGGACGAGGAGGAAGAGAAGGAGGAGGAGGAACGGCAGCAGCAGTAACAGGAGGAGGAGGAGAGGGGGAGGAGGAGGAGGATGATGGTGAGGATGAGACAAATTGCGTCACTGCCACCTGACGGGTTGGCAATATTAGCGAGAAACAGCAGGAGATGACGTCATAGATGGGCTGAGGGTCAAATCGACCTCATTTGGGAAGATAAGAGGTCACTTAAATGGAAGGACCGGACAGACGCGGTCACAGGGTACAGGGCGAGCGACGACATTTCATCAATGGGTGACATTCCTGCCACTAACAGGCCCATACCTTGTGAACCAACAGGCCCATACCTTGTGAACCAACATGCCCATACCCTGGGATTTAACAGGCTCATACCTTGTGAACCAACAGGCCCATACCTTGTGAACCAACAGGAACATACCCTGGGAACCAACAGGCTCATACCTTGTGAACCAACAGGCCCATACCTTGTGAACCAACAAGACATAGCTTATGAACTAACAGGCTACCTTGTGAACTAACAGGCCCATACCTTGTGAACCAACAGGCCCATACCTTGTGAACCAACAGGCCCATACCTTGTGAACCAACAGGCCCATACCTTGTGAACCAACAGGCCCATACCTTGTGAACCAACAGGCTCATACCTTGGGATCCAACATGCCCATACCTTGTGAACCAACATGACTATACCTTGTAAATGAACATGCCCATACCTTATGAACCAACAGGCCCATACCTTGTGAACCAACATGCTCATACCTTATGAACCAACAGGCCCATACCTTGTGAACCAACAGGCCCATACCTTGTGAACCAACATGCCCATACCTTGTGAACCAACAGGCCCATACCTTGTAAACTAACATGGCCATACCTTATGATCCAACAGGCCCATACCTTGTAAACCAACAGGCCCATACCTTGTGAACCAACAGGCCCATACCTTATGAACCAACAGGCCCATACCGTGTTGGACTCGTGATTGACAGCTATTTCCCTCCCGGAAGAGAGCTCAGAGCTCATATATGACTGATCTATGGGAAATACTGTGATCTTACACGCACCCACAAACCCCCTTCGCTCACGATAGTTGGAGTAACGACTCGCAGCGCAGCGATACTGAAATAATTTCGAACTCGGACAGCCGTAGTGGTGGCCGGGAACACTAACCAATGCGTCATCAAGTGGTGTGTATGCGTCTGTGTGTGTGTGTGTGCGCGTTTGTGCGTGTGAAAATGTATATGTGCATGGTAAATCTCAGAATAAATCTGAATAAACGAATACATTTTTCACAGACCTTTTAGATATTCGGAAAACAAAAAAACGGGTGGAATATCTAACCTATAAAAATAGTCAAAAGTAAATAAAATGAAGCAAACCTAGAAAAGATGAAGTTTAGACGAAGATCACCAGTAGGAATTTCTATTTTTGAATCGCAGATATTGTCACATTTGAAGTCAAAATGTACGGAGGAAACAAAAAAAGTGCATGAAATAGGCATGGGATGAAAGGGGGAGATATGAGGAAGAGAGTAAATTAAGGAGGAATGGAGGGGGGAGACGTAGACAAAAAGATCGAAACAATATGTAAGGCGGGGAATGACCCCAAGCTACAAGCTTACACATACATTAAAATTGTCCGCTTTATGAGGCCGGGCTCAGTCTATAATTCCTTTTATTGTCTTCTCTGTATTCCTGATTTGAAGTGTTCTTCCACCCCAACCCATCATCAATATGTGTGTGTATATATGTATATGTTATATATATATATATAAATATATGTGTATATATATATATACATATACATATATGTATATATATATATATATGTATATATATATATGTATATATATGCATATATATATACATATATATATATATATGTATATATATATATATTTATATATATATATATATATACGTTCGTAAAGAGCTGGAGTCCAGGAGCCATGTTATCGGAAAATTTCAAAACACTGGACTCTGAGTAACAGAATTTATTACCGACGTTTCGAACCCTGTCCGGGGGGACCTGTCCCAGAGAACAACGGTACACTATATAACTGAATCCTTTTGCTTACTATGTATAACCCTGAGGACGAACCCCGGACAGGGTTCGAAACATCGGTAATAAATTCTGTTACTCTGAGTCCAGTGTTTTGAAATTTTCCGATATATATATATATATATATATATATATATATATAAGAATAGAATAGAAAGCTTAATCCGGTCTGTTCTCGTTCATAAAATTTGCTTGATTTGCAAGTTCCTTTGCTGTTGTTCGCTGTTTCTTGGTCCAAATATTCTTAAATTTGCCTCTGCTTGCTGAGTTCCATGATCTCATTACTTGGTTTGTCGTTGCTTATGACTTGAATTTATTTTTTGACGAACTCCGTCCCTTGCGTACTGACCTAACATTTTTGTATCAGATCAAGAGAGAGTGAGACATCTCTCACATTTATGGATGCAATTTCTCTAACATTTCGTAATTCATGTTCTCTTGTATTCTTGAAGTCATATGAGTTTCTCTTCAGCCTGCGACATTGGCATTTCTGTTTCTGCTTAATGTCCATCTGGGAAGAGATGCTCTTTTGAAAGGACTTTCATTTTTCATTCTTCTTATCTATACTGTTCTTTGTTTCTTTGCTACTCTATGATCTTTTTAAAGTTAATTTTCCTCTCATAATTTCGAAATAAACATTTCTGGGACTTCATAATTTTACATGCTTTTTTAGTGATTTTTCTTAGATCCGTTGATAATTTTCTTTAGCCAGCAGGTCAACCTTTAGCAAAAAAAAAAAAAAAACACTAATTTTCTCCAGAATCAAATCGGACCTGTAGAAAATATTTCATTTACTTCTTTGGTTATTTTTTGCTGTGCTGGAAGCTAAGTCCACCAGATGCTCTCAGCTTTTCGTTTGTAGTAGTAATCCTTACTATATTTTCTTCTTTGGATGATTTTTTTTTTTTTTTTTTTTTTTTTTTTTTTTTTTTTAAAGTTATCAACCTACTTCTGTCATGGTTCCTCACCTAGGGACATGAGTTTCATCGATAATTAGATTGTTCAGTTCGTAATAGGTCTTCATGTGTTTCAGTTGTCCTCTTTGTATCGTCTAGAGAGACTTTCCTCCTAGTAAGAGCAATAGGGTGAAGACCGGATTACACAGAGAGATGAGGCTTTATCGTTGTTTGATTACAAAGAATTACAAAGGCGGAGTATGCCGACAGGAGACCTTTTAATCTATAGCTAGGTCGGATGCGGAAAAAATATGATAATGATAAATAAATAAAGATAGATAAAAAATATAGTAATATAAATAATAATAAGAAATAAATGCATAGGTATAGTTAAATAATAAACAAACGTTACATGAGTTCATCTAAGGATGCCTTTAAAACCGTTCGCATGATTCGGTGATGTAGACGATGACGAGGAACACGGGAGCTTGCCTTGGTTACATGTTTATTTTTGATAGAAGGCAACCCTGTTCTAAAATTCTGTGGCGAATACATGCTACGGAGATGATAACCCCCATTTTCGCAAATCAGACTAAATCCCAAACCGAGGTGCTCTTTTCCTCATCTTACAATTGGCGCATTTGTCCCACGAACGCAAAACAAAATTCTTTACCCGGGAGCTCCAATTCATCTCTCCTATGGCTACCGCAAACAACTTGTGTGTGTGTATTCACTTGGTCTTTGGATCACGTGTTGGACTCGTGATCGACAGCTATTTCCCTCCTGGAAGAGAGCTCAGAGCTCGTAGGTCCGATCTATGGGTAATGCTATGACCTTACACACACACACACACCCAACTCCCCGCCCACGAGAGTCAGAGTAACGACCCGAAGCGCAGCGGTACCGAAATAATTTCGGCCCTGGGCAGGATTCGAACCAAGAACTACGGGCCACTATGGTGACAGTTCAGCGCTCTACCAACTGCGCCACCGAGTCGTGTGCTGTGTGTGTGTGTGTGTGTGTGTGTGTGTGTGTGTGTGTGTGTGTGTGTGTGTGTGTGTGTGTGTGTGTGATTCAACATAGTCTTGGATCACGTGTTGGACTCATGAACGACAACTTTTGTCTTCTCGGATGAGAGCTCAGAGGTTATATGTAACCAATCTACGGGTAATGTTGTGACCTTACACACATACACACCCAACTCCCCGCCCACGAGGGTTGGAGCAACGGCTAGCAGCGCAAAGATACTGAAATTATTTCAGCTGTGGGCGAAATTCGAACTCAGACCGCTGGAGTAGCGCTTGCGAGCGCTACCACTGCTCCGTCAAGCCGTGTGTGTGTGTGTGTGTTTCACGAGAACTGGAGTAGCACCCCGCAGCGCAGCAGTACTGAAATTATTTCAGCCCTGGGCGGGAGTCGAACCCGGACCGCCGTAGTGGCAAGCGAGAGCTCTAACCACAGCGTCACAAGGTATGTGTGTGTGTGTGTGTGTGTGTGTGTGTGCGATTCACCAAGGCCTTGGATCACGTGTTGGACTCGTGATCGACAGTTATTAACCTCTTGGATGAGAGCTCAGAGCTCGTATGACCGATCTATGGGTAATTCTGTGACCTTAGACGCACACACGCACCCAACTCCCTGCCCACGAGAGCTGGAGTAGCACCCCGCAGTGCAGCGGTACTGAAATTATTTCAGCCCTGGGCGTCGAACCCGGACCGCCGGAGTGGCAGGCGAGAGCTCTAACCACAGCGCCACGAGGTGTGTGTGTGTGTGTGTGTGTGTGTGTGTGTGTGTGTGTGTGTGTGTGTGTGTGTGTGTGTGTGTGTGTGTGTGTGTGTGTGTGTGTGTGTGTGTGTGTGTTTCACCATGGTCTTGGATCACGTGTTGGAATCGTGATCGACAGTTATTAACCTCCCGGATGAGAGCTCAGAGCTCGTATGACCGATCTATGGTTAATACTTTGACCTTAAACGCACACACCCCTCTAACTCCCCGCCCACGAGTGTTGGTATAACACCCCACAGTGAAGCGATATTGAAATTATTTCAACAGTGGGCGGGAGTCGAACTCGGACAGCCGTAGTGGTAGGCGAGAACTCTAACCACAGCGCCACGAGGTGTGCGTGTGTGTAAGGGTGTGTGTATGAATGTGTGGGAGCGCGCGTCGTGTGTGTGTGTGTTGGTGCGCGCGTGCGTTTGTTTGTGTGTGCATGTGTGTGTGCGCGTGCGTTTGTTTGTGTGTGCGTGTGTGTGTGTATATGATTCTGTCCTTTTGCGTGAACGAACATGCGTGTGTATGCGCGTGGTTGTGTATGTTCATAAACATATTAAACAAGCAAGAATTATTTTCTTTCTCCTTCATAACAAGAAAATCAGTTTCCAGTCTTTGTCCTGTATATACAATGGCAGACAGCCTGTCTACATGTCCTTTTTAATGCCTTTCATTATTCTCTTTATAACTGTCCCTTGGCAATCTTCTTCGGTTATAAATGTCACGTACTCCTAAATTCCTGTCTTATATTTTCCTTTTTATACAATGATATATTTTTTCTGTATTTGAGTGGATCCACCAAAATTTCCATTCCATAGTGATCGTCCACACTGTTTAAATCCTTCAGTGAACTAAGTTATTTTCTTTGTACCAACAATTATCTTCCCTATTCATTTTTCACGCTTTCTACTCTTGCTTTTGCACTTCCTTTCTTACATTCTTTTTTTCCTTTTCTTCCACGTCCCTCCCTCCTCCCTCCCACTTCCCGTTTCCCTCTCTTCTCCACCTCCATTCCTTTTGATCTCTTGCCCAAGAGATCTTCAGCCTCTTCCTCTATTGAAAGCCACCGCTTCTCATCGAGCAGGTTTCCTATGTTCGTATCCTCCAATCGGCCACGGTTTCCGTCGCAATTCTTATTGCCCAAGTCAGGGTTAGAACTTGTATCGAAAATCCCGATGGAATTTTTCTCATCTAACGAGGCGGGGAAGCATGATATGATGTTGATGACTGTGAGAGAGATGGTGGCCACTCAAAAACGGGAGAGGCAGACCGTGTTTGATGATGGTTGTTAGTGATGGAAATAATGGGGACTAATTGTTGCAAAAGGCAAAGGAGACGGCGAGGACTAAAGAGGCATTTAGACGGCCAAACGGTATGACAAACCCGGTTTGTCAAACAAGTGTTTGAAGTGATGTTTGACCGTGTGAATAGGGTATTTGGTTGTCAAACACGTTCGACAAACGTGTTTGACGACCAAATAGCCCATTCACATGGTCAAACATCACTTCAAACACTTGTCTGACAAACCAGGTTTGTCAAACTGTTTGACCGTGTAAATGGCCTTAAGATAGTGGAGGCAGGAAAACAAGACATGATGGTGAAGATTAATGTTCCATGGTAACATGGATCATGGTGGATACGATGGATTAGGAACGTTAAGAAATATAAAGGACGGTAAAGGAATCTTTGGTGATGACTATATAGTAAATATTTAGTTGCATCTGGTACTAGCCAAAATAAAATCAACGAAGTTGCCATCAGCCCTTGATTTATAAGAGGAAATACCGTGACACGCCATATTTAGCAAAAACAGAATTATATGATTTCATTGTGAGGTCAACCTCTGCCTAAGTTGGGTCACATTTGAGTAAATTGAACTGATTATAATATTGATTTTCAGCCAGGTTTGCACGCTCTGTTCCTTAAGGACACAAGCATTGTTGCCTCATATTATAACAGAACATGGACAAAGCCAATATCTTGCCAATTGGACATCTGGATCCAGAGTTCACATACTCATATATTCACTCGTCCAAAACCAACAGCCTGTCTCTGTTAGTTTTATACTGTATACTCCCTTTAATGATCTGAACATTACTATGAAATAATTTCTCTGCATACTTTTTTATCTGTAAAGGCAATAAACCAAATTGGTCAATGTTCTATGTATTTTGTCAGGCTTATATATGTCCTTTACTCAATGCATTGAATATATATTTTTTTTATCACCTCCTCCTTTTCCTCTTCCATTTTTATGTTCACCAAAAGTCTCTATGTTTCGTTCACAATTTTATTGATGGAACTTGTCAGGTGGGAAGGTAGGAAGGTATTTATAATCAGCACTCCCGATTTTGTAATTAATTAGTTTTCCAGGGAATAATTCTTTGATAATCTTTTGAGCTTTTACTTATTTCTAATAATTTGAAATTTTTGACGTTATAGTTTAGTTTCCACGATTGGGTCCATGTCTATATATTGTCTAGATTTCTATGCAACAGTTTGTAGACTCTTCGTATTTCATTCTTATCATAATCTTTGCATAGTCCGCAAAGACGACGCGTAGCAGATATTCTAGAAATTAATTTAAAACTCTCTCTTTTACATTCCAACATAAGAAAATAATGGAGTGCATAGTTTCTTACTAATGAAAATCCTACCATTGTGTTAACTTATTCTGTTGATAACGAGATGTTAGCGTATATTTCACAAGTCCCTGGGTACAGCCAATGGAATCGTCACTTAAGTGTTCGTTTGTAAATGTGTCTGTGTTTTTGTGCTTGGGTGTGTATGTGGACAAGCGTGCTTGTGTGTGTGTGTGTGTGTGTGTGTGTGTGTGTGTGTGTGTGTGTGTGTGTGTGTGTGTGTGTGTGTGTGTTATGTCTGTGTGAGGGCGTGTGTGAGGTCGTGTGTTTGTGTGTCCGTGTGTATGTGTGCGTGCGTGTGTGCGCGCGTGTATGTGTGCATGCGTCCATGTGTGTATGGAACTGTAATCTCGGATGTTGAGAACATATTAATGCTTCCATATAAAGTACAACAACTTTGTTTAAAAGATCTTAACAAGATGAAGATCCTTTCTAAACAAAATTGACACAATGTGCAAAATATATGTTTATTAGGTGTGCACTTTCCTCGAGAATAAACCTTGAGAATTAGATGATTATTATCGTTACTTCGGTGAGAAGAAAAACATCCTTTGGCTTTCACTGACATCCTAACAGGAAGATTCATCGACAGTGTACACACGTCCAACTTGTGCTTAAGGCTTAAATCCAAAAATCCCCTTTTAAAGGGACAGAACAGACGTGATGTGTGCAGACGAGAGCTCAGTGGGAATTAATTACAGACACAAAGTTGTTGAAAAGAAAAGTAGATTTTGTTTGAGCACAGTAGAGGAAAAGTTTGAGAAATATTTTATGGAATGTCAGATATCAGAGTTCTCAGACGCTGGTCCCACGTGCATCAAAATGCTCTACTGTATGGCAAATGAGTTTCATTTTCATCGGTCCTTTTGAGGAACAGGTGTATTTCCAAGTTGAATGGAATAGATGGATGTGAGGCAGGAGAGAGAATTTGAACCTTCTCAGTTTGTTGAAATTAGTTAACCGTGATAGTTGTACAACCCTTTGTGGTAAGGGTTTCTCTAAAGCTGAAAAAAGTATCTGGCGTTAGGCAAAACAAAACATTAAATCAGGCAATTATCTGAAATTAGTTCATCATGAGGTGTTTTATTTTGTAACCCATTGAGGATAAGGGGATTCTAGGCAGAACAAAATCATTAAACGACCCAGTTGGGTAGAAGCGAATGCATAAACAATGGTGACCGTACTTTCATAACTTTCTGTTGCCAGACTATTTCATTCAGATAAAAGAAACCACTCGTTAATTCTTTATCAAACTAGTTTCATTCAACAACAAAAAAGACGGCAGCCGTTCTTATTTTTTCTGGTTATTAACAGAGTATTTCATTCTTCCGTGGAAAACCCATCAATCATACAGTTGGTGATCAAAGTGGAATGACACTCTTGTGTAGAGTGGCATTACATCGAGCAGTTGCGTATTGAGTGATAGGAAGGCTGGTTTGACACGTTAAGACTTTTCACCGTGCGCCGTCCACGACACGACGTCGTGCGCTTGAATAACCATGGGTGTCTATATACGCTTTCACACGTCACGACCACAACCACGTTTGAAAGCGTCCATGGACACCCATGGTTACTTGAGAGAACAACGTCGTGTCGTGGACAGCACACGACAAAAAGTCGATGCGTATGAAACAAGCCTAAGTGTCCTTAACGATTCTTAATGACATCACTGCATCAGTGAGAGAAATACTCGTAATGGAAACCAAGTGCCTAGTCTTCTCTACAATTGGAGACATAAGTCCGTGAAATTGGGGAACGTCGCATCAATGTGTGTATCGAAATAAACGCCATGTATTTGCAACGGTATCTGCTAACAGCCCTCTAAAATAATCAACCCGGCTGTCGCGAGCTTCGAAATGAGGTCCATTGAGCATAGATTTCGCTCGCTACCATTCCGCCACACTGACGGCAGTGTGGTGGTATGGTAGCGAGTGGAATTCACGCTTAAGTGGGCCTCAGTTCCAAGCTCGCGACGGCCAGGTTATTTATCCGAATTGCATCGTTGTTACTGATGATTCTCTCCATAAATGTCTCTAAAATATTGCGTTCAAGTTCAGTAAGACAACCAGTGACAGTTGTGATTGGCCACGAATCAACCAGGACTTAGCCTTTTGCCTAGGATTACAGCTATGGTTATATTACTATAGTAATACAATGGAAACTTTTGTATAAAATCATTAGAAAAATGTCTTCTTTTCTGGATTCCGGCGTGACGTTCTACGTAGCAAAAAAATAGAATTATTAGTTTATGCTCTGTGATCTACTATTTGACTAGAAACCAGTAAATGTAAGACCACGCATATTAAAAGCAGAAAACTCTTTAACGTACAATATTGTATTTATCTGCGTCTTGTACTTCCGATATATACGAGTTTCACATGTAAACATGTTCCTATTTTAGAACAAATCGCTAGTAACAGCGATATAATATATGGACGCTCAGAGGGACCCGAGTTCATGGCTGCGCGACGGCCGGGCTTGACTGTTTATTGATTTATTTATTTATCTATTTATTTATTTATTTATTTATTTATTTATTTTTAATCTTTTATGTGACCAAGATATATTGTATGTACGTGCCTCCTTGTAACAAATTATCATAATTAGCAAATTCCAAAGAAATTTAAATAATCATTTTTCCTTGCGATGTTTCTATTAACCGCGGACAAAGAAAGCACGTTAGAAGCTTGCGGCTATCTTCAACAAACTTAGAGAATGAGGAAACATTTTCCAATCGTTGTTGAGGATAATTTTGGATATAGGATAAAAGTGGGCAATGCTTCATTTCTAAGATTTCACCGACAGCTTGACAGCAAGACTTGGCTCTACTTGTTCGAGTTTATGTAAGAACAAGAATTTCCTGTCACGGTAAATGAAAAGAGAAAATAATGACGTGATGTTTGGTGTCAAAAGCTCATTGAGAAATAATCTGAGAATGAGAATGTCGAGTAAGAATAGTTGATCTCGTAGAGTAACAAAAGTTTATTTACTTATGTATTTATATATATATCTACCTACCTATTTACTTTATTTATTAATTATATTTACGTTATTCTTATATTTCTATTCCCTTTTTATCTATCTTTTTATTTTGTCTAATTATTTGGCTTTTTATCTATTTTTGTTTTCTATAATTTTTTGAGTGAGGGACAAGAGTATGTATATACTATCGTGGACACCTGAATTTAACATATAAATCACAACACCACAATCATATCTTTTGTATTTGTTGATTTAAATACTATATTAATCGCAAAAAATATTATTAGAAACTGCTTTGTATAGAGGCTATGTGATACTCAACAAAGATGCATTTGCATAGCTTTGATATGCAAATACATTGAGTCATGTTTGGGTATTCGTAATAGTATGATCATCTCACCGAAAAGCATTCTCTGAAACTCATATGGATGCAGTCAATGGAACATTATATTTGAAGCTAAACGAGGAATAGAACAATTCTAATAATTAAAACGGATTCAAACATTATTCACACTAGAAGCTTCTCCATGACTTTCAGGGATTTGTACTACAAGGTGAGAATGAGCTGTGTCATTATATTCCAAGCTAGACAAGGAATGGAACAACTCGAATAATTAAAACAAATTCAAACATTATACACACTAGTAAGAGCTTCTGTATGAGTTTCAAGGGGTTGTACTGGAAGGTAAAGTTGAACTGTGTCTCGCTGCATTGATTCTGACTCGAGCAATGTGGCGGGAGTGTGGAGGGCACCTTTATTTCCAAGGTGTTGAGATGGTGTGTGTGTGTGTGTGTGTGTGTGTGTGTGTGTGTGTGTGTGTGTGTGTGTGTGTGTGTGTGTGTGTGTGTGTGTGTGTGTGTGTGTGTGTGTGTGTGTGTGTGTGTGTGTGTGTGTGTGTGTGTGTGTGTGTGTGCGTGTGTGTGTGTGCGCGCGTGCGTGCGCGCTTTGACCTGACCGACAACCTTTTAAGGCTGAAAGGGCCTTCGGTACATAGAGCTGAATATTTATCTCACTCTACCGACCTATATGGAAATAAAAGCATTTACTAACATGATTGTAAATATCTAGGATCTCCCATGTTTCACATCATCGTTTTCGCTCTAATCTGTTAATGCTGTGGCAGTATATCAAATTAAACGTGTTTGCGAAAATAGTGAATTAAAAAAAATATTAGATTTGATTTCAACTATCGAACATGGTGCCGTACATTATGGATATTTCACTGGATTACAATCCAAAACGGAAGAGTTAATATGTAGATCAAGGTAAAAACACACAAAGCAGGAACGATAAGTTCTTTATAGCTTTGTAACACGAGATGCAAAACTTCTTTTATTTACATTCTTCCATGGCCAGACAGTTTAATGTCACGAACTTCCCCTATGAGGAAGTGAGGACGGGCTCTTTACGGATAACTTTGTAGTGTGGAATTTAATGAACCATGCCCTTGGTCCAACTCGCTGGCAGCAAGTTTCGAACTGCTGTCACCTCGAACTTCGCCACAGGTAGCGACGTTCTAACTCTCTCGGCAAGTGGAGTCTACGTTCAATGGGTAAGACACGTTTATCTTTTGTGGACGGCGTGTTCTATCTAAGATACAGATGATAAAGTTCAAATAGTTGTATTCAGCATTTGTAGAATATTCAGGTCCGTTCTTGCTTCGCAAAGATGAAGGCTTCAATCTAATACCTATTGGCTCTTTGTGGGTGACTTGCCATGGATGAGTTCATATTGCAGAAGCTACAATTTGTACCGCACCAACGTGCCCTATAGGGCAATCTCTTCATCCAATGCTATATAGACTGGAATTTGTCTCGTTACAACCATGCAACTGTCATGGTGTGCACGATTTATTTATGCTCCGTTTAATCCGCGACATGGGGTTTCTTAAAAAAATGAATGAAAACAAAATCTTGAAAAGGACCAGAGTTTTTTTTTTTTTTTTTTTTTCTTTTTTAGC
>NC_134781.1:73500571-73503071 GCF_046742065.1 Oratosquilla oratoria | reverse complement strand
TGGACTGGCCTTTGCTAGCGGCGAGAGGAATCTGGGTGAATTGGATAAATATAGGTTTAACAAGTAAATAAGCAAAAACTGGCTTACCAACAGAATGGTTAGCGAATGGAGGCTTAGTAACAATGTAGTGATCATGGAAACAATTTATTGTTTTAAGAGAAGATCAGATACCTTTATGGATAGGAATTGAAGGTAGTAAGGGGATATGGAACTGCTTAATGTAGGCCTTATGGTCTCTTGTAGTCTCCTCCATTCTTATGTTAAGAAGAAATTTTCCACCATTCGTCTTCAAATTCTATTTTCATCACCCCCACCTGTAGCTGGCGATTGGCACCCTGACTGCAACCAAGACCTCTATCAACGTCTACTATTCTTCAACCAATTTCCCGCATAAAGAGAGCTGAAAGTCGGCAGCTGCTTTCCTCCTATGGCTAAAAGAGACCCACACTAATGCAACAGAAACAGTTCAAAATTTCTTCCAGAAGAGATCTATGAGAGGCCCAATGACGGCTTTCAAGGACTGCGGTGTTACGGATATTCAGCCTATGAAATACGAGACAACGCTTATTACTTACATACAGTTTAGCTGTATTGCCTCCTGGGATGGTTACAATCGATAATCAGGTTATTCTACACCGGTCACCAAAGCCTACTGATAGTCAGTCAGGCTCTGCCTTCACATCTTATATCCGCCCGTGTAGGGGTGGAAACACAACTAACATTTTATGATGAGATCCTCTAGTTTAACAACTGGTAATGTCTGTGGTTGTATAGTTGACTCACCACCCTCACCAGGCTATCCACTTTTTGAGGTTACTTGTATCCTTGTTATAAATTCTGTTATTCACACCAGGTGACGTCACCATCCAAGCCACGCCACTGTGCGCGTGAATTGACTAATAGAATTTAGTTGATCACAAAGGCAACTGTCATATGTGTTAATTGCTAACGAAACCTTGCCTCATATATAATTTTAATTGTACACACGTCTATGTCGGCTTCATATATGAAACATAGGGACAGGTCTCCTTATCTCGAGAGTTGATTATAATTAACAGTCAAACCATCCTATATCGATTATTACAGCATAGTTCGTAATAGATGTTGATTATTGATGGAACTTGCATCCATAATTAATCTTAGACGCATACGAACATGTGTCATTTTCATGTGAAAATCATACTAACTGGTCGCCTCAGCTTGCAAATTGATTAACTGAACAATTAAACTACAGCAGTAACTTTGGTCATGATATATGTTGATTACTGACAGCATCTGGAAGCCGACACATTGGAATGTACTCAAGAACCTCCCAGCTCCAGGTAATAAAGGTGCAGGTTATTCGTCCTTTGTGGAGGGTTAACTGCAATCAAACGCAAAGGAAGAAAGAAAATTCATCAAGTTTATTCAGCTCAAGGATGGCTCTAGAGCTGAGGGTATTGCAACTGGCCGGTTATTTTCTATATATATATATTATATATATATATATATATATAAAATATATATATATATATATATATATATATATTTACACACACACACACACACACACACACACACACACACACACACACACACACACACACACACACACACACACACACACACACACACACACATACACACACACACACACACACACACACACACACACACACACACACACACACACACACACACACACACATACACACACCCACATACACACACACACATACACACACAGACACACACACACACACCCATAAATAATATATATATATATATATATATAATATATATATATATATATATATATATATATCAGAGATTAAAATGATAGTAATAATAGTAATAATGATGATAATAATGATAAATATTTAATGATTAATAATCAATATTTGATGTTAATGATAATAACAATAATAAAGAAAATTTAACACAAATATATAACCAGTGATTAATTACGTCGAGGCAGTTTCATACTTTGATTACAACTAACAACGTAGCTTGCTTTCATGTCAATTGATTCTTTTATACACATTGATTGTAGTTATATTCATGGGATTAATCGTTTTGGGGTCATAATGGTCACTGTCTTTGATTTACCCACCATCTCACCCACAGGTCGAGGGCCGCCGGGGTTCCTGTGAATTCCATTTGGACAGGCCCGTACAGAGGGTAGGGTGGGGTGGTGGGGGGTGAGGGTGGGGGTTAGGGGTTGGGGGGGGGTTTCTGGGGGTGCCCGAGCACCTGCTCCTCTGCTCAATGCCCCATAAGTGCCCTTTACAAAAATATATAAAAATGAATGAAAAATTATTTCTCACGGGCTTTTTTCCATTTTCTTACCATTCAGAAATAATGATGTGAAAAATGGTGTTGCACAGAGTTTGCAAACACACACACACACACACACACACACACACACACACACACACACACACACACACACACACACACACACACACACACACACATGGTGGCGCAGTTGGTAGAGCACTGAAGTCCTAGCATGGTGGTG
>NC_134781.1:73495571-73498071 GCF_046742065.1 Oratosquilla oratoria | reverse complement strand
TTCCTGAGTTTATTCCTGACTGGTTTCGCTCTATGCTTCTTCAGAAGAAGCATAGAGCGAAACCGTTCAGGAATAAACTCAGAAACTCGGAATTAGACCCGTGATTTATTTTTCTACCTTCATCAACTTGTCACAATGTACCAACACACACTCACCACACACACACACACATACATATATATATATATATATATATAATATATATATATATATATATATATATATATATATATTTAACACTTCACCGGCCGGAGCTTCTCTAAACTGAATTAAATCGTCCGTTTCTAACCGTAACAAAAAACCGTGTTCCAATTTGTCTTCTTTTGTCCCTGAATTGGTTAAAGGTTCGTTTGCAACTGGAAGTTTGTGAGGGCGCTTCACCAGGGCCCATTGCAGCTGGAACTTACTCTTCACCCTCTCAACAGCTGCACTTGTTGCTGTCCCACGTTGATGGAAAGATCGAGTTGCATAATTTCCTTTTTTTCAGTCACATATATCGGTAACATTAGATGATGCTGTGTTATTCACTGTATGGTAATGGATATCACATAAGCATATATCTGATGTAGAGGTATTTAGTGTTCAGCGCTATCCTTTCTGTATAGTATCCCAATAGCTTACGACATACTTATATCCAGTCTCTTCAGGGTACCAACGCTCAGGATTTTAGAAAATAATCGAAAATAAGTATGATGAATGTACTCTTTCATGTACTACTACGTCCTTAAACTGGGTGAAGGTAATCTTTCATGTAAGAGTACACCCTTAAACTGGTAGTATCAAATTTACCAAAAATGGTTACTACTGTGAAGTTGGAAACCGAATCTAACCCCGCCGTTTGTATTTCATGCTACTACAACAGTCCTCAGCGCTGGCAATACTGGCCTTAATTCAAGCATTTTAGTTTTCTGTCTAATTCCACGGAGGAGAATAGCATCATTTTACATGCTCAGTTACAACCTGTTTGCCTTTCGAAGTCAGCCCCGGTCAAGGGCAGTGTCTGGGTGCGTTGGATGCACCATTTCCATTGCGCGGCCTGGCCAGTATCCCTCGGTTGCAAATGTGTCTCCTCTTTTTTTTGTGTGTGTGTCAGAAGGCTAGCCCTCATTCAGATTATGTCCCTCCACCTCTCCTGTGGCGATCTCTCTGCGCCAGCTTCAAACGTTTTCAAGTCAACGGAAGGAAGGCTGACTACGACCCGCCACGGCTGCGACCGATGGTCCTTAAGGCCACAAGATCCCTCATACCCCCGCGGGCGAGCTTGTCTCACTACACGGCAGACTCTGTGGGCTCTCTTACGGGAAGGTGTGGCGCTGCTTTCATAACCTCCGATGGGGTGACGCGCTATGGAGAGAGAGTGACGGAAGCTCTACTCATCAGACGGACCACGCACTCTATGCTGGGCAGGGGGCAGTCGTGATCCACACAAACACAAGGGCTGTTGTTGCCGCCACACAGCCCGCGAAGACAACGGATGACATCTACTTAATGACAACAATCCAGCACCCTCTGGATTTGCTGGACCAGCATGGAAAGTCTGGAACATTTCACTGGATCCCTAGTCACATCGGGATTCTAGGGATATTGCGGATGATGCTGCCAAAGCAGTAACCAGGTTCAGCATCATTGCACTTCCCCTGACGCCCAAGTTCACACGGATCAAGGGCGTTACAAGGCCAGATTAATCGCCACGTTCAATCACAGCAGGAAACTTCATACTTCGGAATCAGCGGTGTGGTACTACCTCGCCCCTGCCTCCTACCTTCCAGATATCGCTGTGGGTGACGAATGCTACGCGCGGGAAGAGACAGTCATGAACGCTGCAAACTCTGTGGGACCGAGGTGCAACGGCCCTTCCGCCACTACCAACTAGTGTAGAACCACGACCATCCTTCGCCTAGGTACAGTGTTTCCCAACCCCGGGGTAAATTACCCCATTGGGGTAATGAACCCATATTTTTGGAGTAATGGATGTTCTGCGTGAGAAGAGATAGCCTGACCAAGTCAATCAGTTTAACTCTCTCCAATTACATATATAGCACTACACTCATTTGTGTTGGATCCTTAAGTATATACAGCCAATAGCGGGGTATATAGCCCATGTAGTTCATCAGGTGACAGCGTAAAGAAACATCCGATATTACCGGGTATATATGTTCAATGGGGTAATTGATAACTGCGAAATTGAATTTTGGGGTAATCATTTCGAAAAGGTTGGGAAACACTGGCCTAGGACTCAGCCCATCACTCACGGCGGATGTGGTGGTGCGGCACCTCACCGTCTCTCCTTCTGAGACAACCCTCAGCTTCTTGGGGATACAGCCTCACCCTGGCACCGCCTGTCGTTGAGGGGTACCCCCACTCCCCTGAGATCATGGTGTCGCCACTAATAACAGTGGGATCACGTGGACAACAAAACGTGTATACGAATTGTTTCGGCCCACCTACAAGGTTGAGGACCCAACGGGTACTAGCCCTGGAAACCAAGAGAAAAAAAAAA
>NC_134781.1:73478071-73488071 GCF_046742065.1 Oratosquilla oratoria | reverse complement strand
TATGCACGAGCATATATGCATGTGTATATATTGTATGTATATTCATATACGTTTTTGTGCATGTATATATGCACATGTATACGTATGTATATATGTATATGTGTATGTATGTATACACACACACACACACACACACATATATATATATATATATATATATATATATATATATATATATATATATGAGAAATTCGCTAGTATACAGGGACATCAATCAGTCTCCATGACCGTCGCGCAGGGGATTCGAACCCGCTGCTTCTGGACCCAAGAGAGGCTCCATAACACAGCGGGTTCGAATCCTCTGCGCGACGGTCATTGAGATTGTCTGATATATATATATATATATATATATATATATATATATATATATATATATATATATATATACATATATTTATATATATATACATATATATATACATATATGTATATATATATATATATATATATATATATATATATATGCATATATGACAGAAAAAATGTACACATCTGTCTACACCCTGTTATTTCGTAGAATCTTCAGACGATCGTGAAGAGAGTCAAGTTGTAGGAAGACGTTTTAAATATTGAAAGCTTACACAACCGCGAGTTATGTATTCGTGCAGAGTTGAAGAAGCCCCGTTTACCTTCAGCCGGGGTTTCATCAAATTCAAATGGGCCCACCAACATGTGACCCCGCTGTGCCCTCCACGCTCACTCTGTGTGCTTCTTTCTTGCGTTCACAAAGTTTCCTTTTCTTCTTCTTGATCCCATTGTCCCTATTTTCTAGTTTCCTTTTTCCTTCCCCTCATTTTTTTTTCTCATTTTTCTTCACTCGTTATCACTTCTCATTTCTCCCTTTCCTTTTCTTCGTCTGCTTCTTTTCCTTTTCTTTTCACGCTCTCATTTTATACCACTTTCTTCCTTTCCCTTTCTCATCCTCTCTGTGTTTGTCTATGTCTGTCTGTCTCTGTCCATCTGTCCCTCTGTCTGTCAGTCTCTGTGTCTGTCTGTCTCTATGACTGTATGTCTGTTTTTGTGTCTGTCACTGTCTGACTGTATGCCTCTCTCTCAATCTGTCTGTCTGTCTGTCTGTCTGTCTGTCTGTCTGTCTGTCTGTCTATCTTTCTCTCCTCTCTCTCTCTCTCTCTCTCTCTCTCTCTCTCTCTCTCTCTCTCTCTCTCTCTCTCTCTCTCTCTCTCTCTCTCTCTCTCTCTCTCTCTCTCTCTCTCTCTCTCTCTCTCTCTCTCTCTCTCTCTCTCTCTCTCTCTCTCTCTCTCTCTCTCTCTCTCTCTCTCTCTCTCTCTCTCTCTCTCTCTCTCTCTCTCTCTCTCTCTCTCTCTCTCTCTCTCTCTCTCTCTCTCTCTCTCTCTCTCTCTCTCTCTCTCTCTACCCCTCCCCCTCTCTCTCTCCCTCTCCTCATCCCCTCTAAACCCCCCTCGCGCTCTCTCTCCCTCTCACCCTCTCTCCCTCTCTCTCTCTCTCTCTCTCTCTCTCTCTCTCTCTCTCTCTCTCTCTCTCTCTCTCTCTCTCTCTCTCTCACTCCCTCTCACTCTTTCTCTGTATTCGTCAATAAACTTTTCTTTTAGCTTTTGTGGGTATGGTTACTCATAAGTCTAAGCATATTGTCGTTAGATCGGTAAACACGCTTATCACTATTTGTTTATATGGTTTTTATGAAACATCTTATCATCTCTGTGTGAGTGATGTGGCTTTTGCTGTTGCGAAAAGATGTATCAAAAGACTTTAGTAATCTGCTATACCTCTTTTATCTCGATATTTTCACCATATATTAATTTTACTCGGTTTTTCCTTTCAAACATAAAGAATAGGGTTCGAATATAATACCTGGACAAGGAGTCCTTATCTTGGAAGAGTTTTACAACTATTATACCATGACACCCCCCTCCCCTTTCTGAGGGATATGTCAATTGAATTAGTTCAGAGTTGACCTTCTGACTTACTTTTTAATATCTGGTATGTTAATAAACTGAACATTGCTTTTAGAAGTTGCAATTTTTTGTGGACAAAGATTTGAACATTGTCAAAGTTATAGGCTATTTTCTTACCCATTGCTGTAAGCTGTTTTTAGTATCTCTGTGTAATAAATGCATAAACGTATATAGTCTTATTTTGTGTTCAGTCTACTATCTTGATAAGCTTTCATATATATATTTTTTTTACAATCTCGTTTCATAAACGTGGTACCTAGATCGTCCATTAACCAAATCTTTCTCCTCAAGGATTACCATGTTCTCATATCCCTTTAGTTTTACTTTTCTTGAGCGATCTGCCTGATGAACTAAGTTTTGATCTTTTCTATCTATTTTTCTGTCCATCTTGGAGAGAGATTGAAAACTTTAGATATTTTTCTGCCCTTATATTCTTATTATGTGAAAGTTTTTACTCCATCAAGACCTGTGGTTATTACGTCTTGGTAATCTTTTTATCCCTCGTGGAGGTCTACCGGAGAATCAAATTTAGATGAAAATAGGCAAGATCTGGTTTACCAGTAATGGTTAATCACTAGAACAGACTTAGTAATAGAGGTAGGCTATAAATAGGTGATGTTTCAAAAACAAGTTTTACATATTTCGTTTGAATGAGCTTGTTACACTGATCAATTTGATAAAAAAGAAATTAAGAAAAATGGATGAGATTGAGACAGTGCCGGCCGAAAAATTATTCTTAAAGGGGAGGAACCAAAAGTGGTTACTCCCTGACAAATATATCAAATTTCATTACTTTTGAATGGTAAGACCTATTCAGGTGATTTGGTGTCTATTTATAGGTTTTCTAAAACATAGAATCCATTCAAAGCATCCAAAATGTATTAAATCCTCATTATCATAAATTTAGGAGTTGGGATGAAAGTCGCCTTTTTTATTTTATTTTAGTCTTATTCAAACTTTACTTCAATTTCAATACGGATTGAAACATCATAATTTGATACATGCATTCACACACACACACACACACACACACACACACACACACACACACACACACACACACACACACACACACACACACACACACACACACACACACCAAAAAAAAAACAATAATAACTTAGCGACTTGAATATCAAACTGAGCCTTTTTCTGTAATACATACGCGAGCAGTGTATCTATACATGAATACATTATGAGCTGTTCACATTATTATACTATCTTGAAACTCAGATAACCCTTGCAGTTCAGTAAAAAGACTGAAACAGGGCTCAATTGCATGGTAATTATCTAGTAGAAATGTCATGATTCATTTGGTGAGATCCCAAGATCCAATAATGTTCCATGGGATGATCTAATCACTTCACATGGTCTGATCGCAATGGATACTTCCAGCGCATTCCATTAGCATCACAGCGTTGTAGATTCTCAATTATGTATACATTACCATAGTGTTTATCATTAAGGCAAATTCCAAGATACAACTGTCTAACATTGTTCTCATCTCATATGGTGACACATAGCTCATTGACTGTAACTTCTGTAATTTGTGTAGAAATATCCTATTGTTCAGCTTCCTTATGATCAAGATATTGGTGTTTTGGTTGTTTTTAGATGGTTGAATGTAGTATCCTTGCCACATGTTTAGCATTGCTGATCAAAGACCTCGGTAATAATCTGTTACAGGCAGTTGAATGGAAGCGTCAAAAGGGAGATTCACCTTTTGGTCCATCTTGTCAGTTTCTTAATTTTTAGGGATGCCTGCATGGGATGACATCCATCAGGAGAATACAGATTTGAAGCTGGTGGGAATCTGGATGATCCACGAATGGATTTACTGGACCTATAGGCGGTGGGACATGAAGGTGGAGACTACTTGTTGAGCACTTCATGAATCTATGGTTGTATAGGATGCAAGTGGGGGATCTGTGGGTAATGTAGAAGGCAGTGAGGATGTCAGAGGTCAGCAGTGAAAACTGAAGCAATGTTAGGAGATATCCAGTTCATTATTTTTAGTTGGAGAGACTGCTGAATAACATATCCCATGGTTTGATCAGGAGCCATCAGTGTATTTACCTAATTGCAGTACACGTTAGTGAGGTCCTCTCCCCTATCCACTAATTTATCATACCAAGCTTTAAATTTATGCATGGATCTAACATGGTATTTATCTCTATTTTCCAATTATATCTAGATTTCTCTGTATTGGAGTATTGACTGCATTCTATCATGCAATAGTGATTGCATGGTAGCATTCAGTCGATGCTTTAGGGACTGCTTTGAGGCACCCCTACGGACTGGAGTCACACATTTGTCTATATTGGAGTAAAATTTCTTCTCGTGGAGAATGATGCTACTTTTGTACTACAACTGTCTCTCCTTTATCCTATTCCCTTGCAACTGTCCTTTAGCACTTCTATGACTATACGTGGTAAAGGGAAAAAAGTAATTCTACCACTGCGACTCCCATGCAAGTGGTAAAAAGCGACAGTGATAGGACTAGGAATCATGCTGTCTGTATGTTCATATTATAAAAAGTCAAGGCATAACAGGTTCAGGGAGGAGAAATATCTATCTATCTATATACCAAGGGTTTCTTTACCTTTATTAGGGAGATAAGTCGAAGGCAAACGCCTACTTCCATCCACCACTGTCTCCTGCCTACTGCACAGGTCAGAAGTGATGCAATAAAACACGGTACATCCTTAGCAGGGTCACTTTACTTATGCATCGACCCCCTTCCAGCCCCGTCATACAAAAAATAGAAAAGACTAGGAGAAATCCCTTTGGGCTGCATCAAAATATCATTCATACGCAACCATCTTCCACTTATGACAGTTTTCAACCCCACAAAACACTTACTCACTTCTCTCAATCTACAGGTTACCTCCACTTCCACTCCTCCATTTTCTGCTACATCCGATCCCAAAAGCTTAAAACTGTCCACTTCCTCCGCCTCTCTCCTTTAAGACAAAGATAATAATAACAAGAAGAAGAAGGACAAGAAGAACAGCAAGAACAAAGAAACAAGAAGAATAAGAACATGAAATGAAGAAGAACAAAAACTTGGACTCAATGGCTTCTGCGTGGGGTCCAGCCAAAGTTGAGGCTCCGGCTGCATCTTAGTCTTTCCATCTCAAGAGTCCGCATCTTTGGCCTGAGTGGTGTCCAAGTGATATCCGCAGGAGGCTTCGTGGCCCTCGACCTGTGCGTGAGATAGTGGCCCAGTCGGCAAATATGCCAGAGTCTCAACTTTGGCTGGGCCACACGCACATGCCCTATGGTCCAGGTCCCTCAGGTGGACCTCACAGTGCTCTGTGGATGACTCTTTATGGAGTAAGATTGGGCTAAATCGGCCAAACTGACAATTTTCGAGTCATTTTGGCCAGTGGCTCCGATTGGGCCACTACCTCACCCACAAGTCGAAGGCCACGAGGCCTCCTGGGGATATCATTTAGAAATAACTCAGGCCATAGGTGCGGACGATAGAGGCGGGAAGGCAAAAATGGAGTCAGAACCTTAGCTTTGGCTATGCCCAACGTACACGCCCTTGGGTCCAGATTCTTCACATGTACATCACAGTGCTCTGTGCACAACTCTCTCCCTTTAGGGCAATATTGGGACAAACCACCACACCTGACGATATCGTTAAAATTCCCTTGTGAGATTTTTGGGTCATTTTGGCCAGCGCCTCCCATTGGGCCACTATTTCACCCACAGGTCGAGGGCCACTTTGGAAGGATTCTGAGCAAGTCGGGTTGAGTGGATTTCTAAACCATGTTTAGAAAGGAGAGTGACCTTGTGCGCGAGCCATGCCAGCATTTTCAGCCCGATGAACTCGCATTCAAGATATACACGATATGCCTGGACCAGTTGATTGTTCGACTTTGTCTCATCAAAGACGACTATTCCTCAAGGTGGTATAGAATTGTGGCTACGGTATATCCTAGCCTTGAGGAACGTCGCTCCTAGAGTTGGCTTCGTTTCTTCGACTTACCAACATCGCATACTTCCCAATCAAACAACACTGTGATGATGTAAATAAATATGTTAATGAAATTTTGATACACGTTGGATGCTTTGAATGGATTTTAGGTCATAGGAAATCTATAAATAGAAAAAAAAGTCGCCTCAATAGGCCCTCCCATTCAAACAACTCCCACTGTGATGATGAAAATATGTTAATGAAATTTTAATGCACTTTGGATGCTTTGAATGGATTGTAGGTACTAGGAAACTTATACATAGAAAAAAAATATCACCTGAATAGTCCTTACCATTCAAAAGTTATGAAATTTTATATATTTGTCCGGGGATGACTCAGCACTTTTGGCCTCATCAAAAATCGTTTTTCGGCCGACATTGTCTCAACTTTTTTTCAATTTTGTTACGAAAGGCATCACCTTGATAACAAGCTCTTTCAAATGAGATATGTAAAACTTGTTTTTAAAACATGTGTTTTTTTTACTCCGTATATTAGCAACCATGTCGTGAGCGCCGAAACTATTGGTTATTTTTAGAGAAGATTAGATAACTTCATGGATGGGGATGATAGATGATAGATAATAATGGAACTGCCTAGTTCAAGCCTTATGGTCTCTTGCGGTCATATTTATGTTCTTATCTTCTGTAGGATGATCACTTCCTTGGAACCAAAGGCCCAACACCTGGGACGTGAAGGTTGTCTCATTATCAATCTTAGAATGATTTTGGGTCATCTTCACTACAATTTGTAAATTGAAGTAGACAGGTTTTGGTTTGGTTTGCCCAAAAAGATCTAAATCATAATCAGAAGAGATGAAGCTAGGTTAGTGAAACTCAGTGACTTTTGGTCATTTTCTTTTTTTTTCATGTGATATTTTTTTCTTTGTTTCCAGGCGAGTTACTCATTTTTCCTTTTACTAGACTCCAATGTGTTCATGTAGTTGGTATTTGTGAAACGAGAATTTCATGGAGGGTTCAAGTGGTCGTATTTGAGTGTGCCTGTGTATTTGTCTATGTGTGTATGTGTGTCTTTGCCTGTGTCTATGCCTGTACTTTGTGTGTGTGTGTGTGTGTGTGTATGTGTGTGAGAGCCTGTGCGTGTGCCTCTGTGTGTGCCTGTGCGTGCGTTTGTGTTTGTGCACGCCTGTTTGCCTGTGCGTGCGTGTGTACATGTGCATGTGTGTGTCTGTGCGTGTGTGTGTGTACATGTGCGCATGTGCGTGTGTGTGCATGTGCCTGTGTGTGTGCATGTACGTGCGTATGTGACTGTGTGCGCGCGCGCGCGTGTGTGCATGTTCATGAACGTGTGCATCTATATGCTTCTTTGTCTTTTGTCTCAAACTTTCTTGAAATGTTTTTTAATGTAAAAACACTACCGCGTTTTGCACATTTCTTTTCCGTGATGGGATCAAGGTGGGTCAATTAAAAGGCTTACAATAACAGGATATCTCTATTTTGATTTTTTTTTTTTCATTTGCTTACTCCAGATAGCAACGTTTTATTTTACAGTAATAATGAGTCGAAATGATGAGACTTCAGGATCAATCTTCAGTGTATGATATTTATTCTGGAAGACAGTAAACCGCTAGTGCGTATATCTCCAATTCCTTTTGCCGCCTTCTTTACAGAGGACGGGGGTGACATGTACATTTCAGCATTTTTTGTTAGTTCCTATGTCTCTAAATACACACACACACACACACATATATATATATTTTTTTTGAGAAGACAGAACTCTTCTTAAGGAAGCTGATGATAACATGTCAGGCGCAGAGGTAAACTCAAATTGATAGGAGTCACGTAAAAAAAAAAAAAAAAAAAAAAACTCACAAAGAACATAAAAAATGAAGGAAATTACTAACTTTGTTTTGAAGTGCTCATATATATCTTCCAGATGAAAAAGAACTGTCGGCGATATTCACAGAATATTCCTAGATACTCGATAGAATATTTTGAGTAACAAATCTATAGTAATAGATTGCAAAGAATGAACATTAGTTAAGATCAAGCTAACATAGGACAAGTATTTACTGTTTTTGACATTTCCTTTAATAGATATTCACTCTTCAGATTATCATTATTATTTTCTGTTTGTTTAGGCTTTTTATTTTTATTTATTTATTCATTTTATTATTATTATTATTTTTTTTTTTGCAAAAGTAGAAACAGTGAGAAGACAAGGTCGTCGCATGACCTGTATGTTCCTTGACTTCGACAAAGAAGAAAAAAAAAAAAAAACGTATAACTTTGAAACACACCGAGGTTGCGGTCACAGGGGACTCCATTATCGAAACCGCGGCGTCATTTGACTGCTGCGGCGACCGTGAGCTATAGCAGCTACCTTGAGTGGCCAGGAACACTTCATGCATCATCACTACATCGCAACACACGCAAACTCACAAATAAAGAAAAAAAAACCTAACATTTACATAAAAAGATACTAAAAATTAACACGGGTAAAAAAAAAAGAAAAAAGGGGGGGGGCATAAAAAGATACTAAGAACTAACACTGTACAAAAAATAAATAAATAAAAATAAAAAATAAAATAAAACAAGAGAGCTGCAGTGAACATGATAAACAATAAAAACTATTATAAGACGCACTTCATTACTATTCTTTTTACATCCTAACTTCTAGCCTTTACCCCATCATTCTTAATTCTACGCACTAATAAAGCCCTTTGTCCCATCGTATGGTTTAGCAGTCTTGCCAAAATCCACACACTAACTCAAAGAAACACTTAGGAAATGGTTGAGAACTTGACACAGAGTATAGATTTTCCTGATGACGTGTCATACCAACCTCTTCCCGAGTTTATCTTATTCCTCACGAGCATTCTGTGACCTCTTCAGATGTTCCTCTCCTCTGTACACGATCTATTTTGGTTTGTCTTTTATACATAAGTTCGTTTCTTCTGCACAGGGTAATAGAAACATTGAACTTGATGAACTCTCAATCTATTTTGTTCTCATATTCTAACCATTCCCCTATTAGTCGTATGTTGAGCCTCTCTCTCTTCTTTCTCCAGTTTTGTTATTTTTCAGAACCCAGTGAAGGTGTTCTCTATCTTACGCAACTATGCCATAGATACAATTCGGTATCATTCACTTACTGTATAAATCACTTAGACAGGATTTCAGGTTCAGATAATTCCTGTGTCCTTTTCCCTTGGTCATTTAGATTTGTTTTACTCAGTAAATACAAACATACATACAGAAACACACGCACGCACACATATGCTACACAGTTGTTATACACACTTTCTCTGTGTATCTTAGAATAGAGTGGTTGTTCAGGTTAGTATTTGTTGACATGTTGATTGCCGTAGGTCTTCAAGAAACAACATCCGATTTCTTCTTCAACAGGTAAAACTTACCAGTAGCCATCACTTGAGCCGGAAGTTGAAGTGACGAGAGATTTTGGTCATGTCACGCTGGGACACGGAGGGAAGAGGATTCATTAATCTATGCCAGGATATTGAAACGCTGCTCGATAGGATGGAGTCAACATGGTTTATTGTGAGGCTTAACGCGGTACTTGGAGTTTGGGATTCGGGAAACTAGTTGGTCTACGTATAAATAACGTATTTACACCATTTACAGGAACCCTCGCCTAATTCGTTAGAAGCAAAATAAACACTTCCATCGTAGTAGATACCTATGCGGAGACAGAGTTATATACATACATCTATATATATGTATATACATGCATGGAAATAGCGCCAGCTAGTTTGCATACACAGTGACAACTATGGAGACACAGCTATAGGCGCGTGCATGCACTTGCTTGCACGCACAAATATGCACCTATGTATGCAAAAATGTGTATACAACACACATGCAATTGTATATACAAATGTATGTATACACGTACATTTAAGTTGTACATATACTCGTTTAAAACAAAGCTATATGGATCAAGGATATGAGACATTGGGACCACGTGTGATATCAAGGGGGAGGGGATCATTGGAGGTTTAACGGCGCCAGAGCTTAGGGTGAGCAGTGTTGGTGATGGAGAAACGTTGGAGGAAGGTGGTGGTGGTGGTGGTGTTGAGGGGACTTGACGTGATGGGCAAGGA
>NC_134781.1:73450571-73475571 GCF_046742065.1 Oratosquilla oratoria | reverse complement strand
TGCGTGAACGTGCATATCAGTATGTACATGTATGACAGTCGATCACGAGTGTTTCCTGTTAGCTGTTGAGGAAAGGAAACTAAGAGATAATACAAATATGTATATACTCGTATGTATATATATATATATATATACATATATATATATAAATATACACACACATATATATATAATTATATATATATATATTGACATATATAACTTAATTTGCAAAATTTTCAACAGTTTGTTAGGATAAGTTGCTAGAAGCCAAATGTAGGTATATACATTGATTATTTCTGCTCTGAATATTTCATTCAAAATAAATTGTTTAACAAAAATAGAGTAAATGTCAGCCCTAGATGTGGGGAAACTTGGCTACCAGTTACAATATTTTTTTTTTCAAATTCACTTCTATTATTTGTAGATATGGTACATATGTATAGTTAAACAGAACGTACTAACTGTACGAGCTACCAGATGCTTTCATTGTCCACAATTCATCTAATCCCTTCATGTTGCTCTCTGTACATTGCTCTGGAAATCTAAGTTCTGTTCACAAAAAAAAACAAAAACAAAAAACAGGCTTCCTTCTACCATTACACTCCTTTGAAATTATGGAGTAGGTAACCATCAAAAAATAGAAAATATCGTTACCTCAGGTTTTATGAAGGCAGCCTGCATAATTCACAACTTCTTGAAGGCTTTCACCTTCAATGGGACACACAAAATCGTAAATTATGTTGGCTTCCTTAGGCTGGTGCTGAAGGCTGCTTGTACGTCTTTGATACCTGGTTTATTTGTGCGTACCAGCTATCATGCATACAAGGATTTCAATGTATAACATGTTCAACGGACACTGTCCAATCAGATAAAGTATTTAGACTAAATTTCAAAATCATTAAAAGGATTATTGAAAAGACAATAAATTAACTAGTGCAGTATTCAGTGTCTTTAATAAAACATTACATGTACACTCCATATACTCATTTATATGCATAAATTCTTATGTGTTCATATATGCAATCTCAGGTATTTTGCTATCATGCTTGAATTTTCATGTATCATTTCCATTTGTATTTTCCATTGTTTTAGTCTATGAAAAAGTGAGTTTATTAGAAGAAAATGTTTACCTTACTGCTTATGTATGTATATATATATATATGTGTGTCATTTCATTGGGGGCGCATATATCTGCTCTTCACTGTATCTTTAAGAAACACCAATTTTTTGTCTATAAAACATGAACAACGCTTGGTATTCTGTGGTTCCTCTTAAAACCACGTTCTTATTTACCCCTTGATCCGATTCTTCAAAAGAAAAAGATAAAAACCTATATACAAAAACATTCATGGAAACAACAAATTATCATAATTATTTTAATATTATAATAATACTAGTTAGCACTCTAATTTAGAACCTGCTTTAGTATCCTGGTCTTTATATGGAAGCGTGGCTCATCCATTGGTCATTCGGTCACTTTCTAGCCAATGTTTCAGGTATTCGGTATCAAGGAACTTTGTGCTCTGGATATCTTATCTTCAGAGTTCTTTTTCTTAAATCAGCTACGTGACGTTTATCTAGAGTGTGTGTATATGTGTAAGCGTTTGTTCGTTAGTACGTTGTTTGCTAACCATGACTGATTGGGGCTCAGCTGATCAGTCATGATTGGCAAGCCGGCAGCGACCCAAGTCTACTGATATGTAATGATATATGTATATATATGTAAAGGATTAACATGTATCATATAGTCATATGTATATATATATATAAATATATACACATACCGTTTATGCTCAGGTACATAACTTTCCTTACACATTACTCGGTTGCATGGCTGGTGTTGTAGGAAGGTGGTCTTCTTAGATACACAGCACAGGTTTGAGTGGTTCACTAATGATTGGGGGTCTTACGGGGACGATTGGGGGGTTTGGAAAGAACAGGCCCGGGTCGATAGGTTCATAAAAATTGGTCGGTCGGTCGGTTTGTTCGATGGATATGCTTACGTTGACCGCAGCAAACCAGTCGACTAGTGTCCCCGCCCAACGTGCTAATCGGACACACTCTTCAGACGACTGCGGCGGCGGTGGCGCGGGCGGCGGGATGTTGGCTTGCGTGCTTGCTTCCACATTACAGGACCCGTCGCGGGATTAGGGGCCGGGGAAGAGGGGACTGGGGAAGGAGGCGTGTGGAGGGACGGGGCTGGAGGAGGAGGAGGGGAAGTGTTGGAGGAATGACGGGTCTCTTAGTTGGTTCTTGGATGTCTCTTTATCTTTCCAGACTCTCCTTCTATCTCGGTTCTGACAGTTTACTACTTGTAGTTCGCCAAGTCTAAACAGAAAAGGAAAAAGAAGCGAAAACTCGGCTGAATGAAATCAAACGATGGGGATGGGTTGGGTCGGACAAAACGACTTCATGGAACCTAATCAGAAGCTTTTCTTCTACTCCTCCAGCCTACTGACTGGACGACTCTGCCGCAGAAGCTTCGTCCACAGTTGGGGAGGAGAGGAATGGCGGCTCACTCGCCAAACATACACGTGACGCCAGGATACTTTTCAATTCCCGAGGCACAATATTGCATCTTGTAGAATTTTTTTTTTTTTCAACTCTTTTATGAAGACAATGAACAACCTCGCCTTGAGAAGTCAGAGCATGAAATCAATAAAGAAGAATATATTTTTTCATGTAATTTGTTTTCTTTAATCTGAACACATTCTATATATAACATGAGATGTAGGTTATAAGAGCAATTTTTTTTTTTTAGTTAATTTCATACATTAGGGAAAGTGTGGAATTGTAGGGACTTCCCCAAAGACCAGAATGCGGGTCTTTCAGAATACGATCTAATTAATTTCACCAGTTCGCATTTGCTGATATGAACGCACAGGATCTGATGGGGAATGTCTCTCCTCTCCACAAAATAGAGTAATAGAAAGAAATAAAGACTATTATGTTGCCGCGAAAAAAGTAAAGACGAAGATTGCAAATATGCCAGTTGATTCACGGAGATGTGGTTACCAAACCTTTCGTTTCAGAAAAATGTTTCAGACGCAAGACTTCAGCTTTATCATCATCATCATCATCATCAGATATGTGTAGCTTTACAATGTATTGCAAAAACAAGCGGCTACTACAGTTTCTAAGAGTTATCAACACGATTCTTGTCACACAAAAATACATCTTATCACCTAACACTTGTAAAATAAGTGCATGTTACTATCATAGAATTACAAAAACGTATGTACGATTTGATTTCTGTTTCCTCTGTAAACAATATCCATCACATGATGTCGAAAAAAAAATAATAATCACGATGATGCTCAAATCGTGACGGACATAAAGAAATATCAATTGGAGGGGACCATATTTGGGCATAACAAGAGGAGTCTTTGGGTAAAGGAGAGTGTTTTTTTTCGTCTTCAATGATATAAAATAATAAAAAATATGGATATAATGATTAATCCTAGGCGAGCTATCAAGCCAGTACAAAAAGGACAAGAGCGGACACGTGTGTAGGAGATTTTATTTTTATTTGACCAACTGGTTTACTTCACCAGCTGTGTTCTCCAGCTGGTTGGTGGAGCAGACGTTACCTCATCATTTTTGCACGAGCGCACACTACACTTTCTTGATTTTCTGTGTATTCATCAACGTTTAATAACCCTTAGGTACTTCGACGCACTTAGAAATATAATATGTTTATAAAGGTATATGCATATATATGTATGTATATGTACATATAATATTCAGATGCATACATACATATGCATATATGTATTTGTATGTCAAGCACAGCGGACAACACACTTGCTGGCGAACAGACTTCGAAGCTTCGTAAGGAGGAGGAAGAGAAAGAGGAGGCGGAAGAGGATGAGGAGGAGGAAGAGGAGGAGGAGGAGGAGGAGGGAACTAGGATGCTTCGAACGTTTCGTTCGTGGTACAGGATCGAGTTTGGTTATGGGAATGGCACAGTGAGTCTATACAATAGCTATGTACAAATGCCTCTAGACTAGTAAACGTGTTCGTTGGTTCTTACAGTACAGATAAGCTCGCACGTACTGCGAGCTATTGTTAACCATGGAATCGGGGGAGGGGATAGGGAGAGACTCCAAGTTAACAAAACGGTTGATGACAGTTGTAGTAATATACAGCTATTTCTATCGTTGGTCCTACGTGTGGATATATAACCATCTATATAACCATAGATTTGATTCTGATATATTTATATACACAGGATTTTTCAGTTTTTCAGGTAATCTATAATACAATAGAAAAAACAATGTTATGTACTCTGTAGCATCACATAAAGTAAAAATACAAGAAATTCTTATCACTTGATAAAGCATCCATTATTTCATTGTCTTGTATCAAGATGGACTGGTCACGTGGTAGTCACGTGACTCAGCCGTGACGTGGTGGCGACGCTTCTGTCTCACACACACACACGTAGCGTTCGCTCCTTCAAAGACCACAGTGTTTTTGAAAATGCATCTACGGGTACGAACATCACGTACTTATGTGTATATCATACACGATGTAACAATACAATGTACACATCATATCACGCACAGGAGTTGTATCAATACCATAAAGAGTGTAACAACATAATCGTCCTCAGCATCTTTATCATCGCCATAACTATCCACGTACTCGACATCATCTCTAACAATATCGAATTACGGAAAGTACTTGTTCTTGCTTGTCTACACAGTCAGTGGAAGATGGTCACCTCGCGCTCACCTGTCTTGATCTCATGAAAAGTGAAGAGGTTAGGAGCAGGGGATAGTGATGTTTATGTGCATGCACGTGTGCGCACGCACGTGCATGCACGTGTGTGTGTGTGTATGTGTGTGTGTGTGTGTTTTCATTGAGTTATGTAAGCAGTCTTGGCTGAAGGCAAGACGCACCATGACCTGGTTTTGACACACTGATGAAAGAATGTTGCCCCTGATTCTCCGGACCACGTCCGGATCAGCTGGCCGTTACCGGTCCGCGCCTTTCCCGGCAGCCGACCAGCCGGCATCCTAACCTCTCACGTTCCTAAGTCTTCCATCGGCCAAAACTCAACAACGCTGATTTTAGATATTTTTCCAGTCCACTCGTCCTTCTTGCGCCTTCATGTTCTTTATTTTGAAGCTACGGTGACGTTCCTCCGAGGTGACCAAACCAACTATCATCGAGACCTCCTCCATCTTCAAGACAGAGGAGCTGTTTTCACCCAAGTCTCCCACCAGGCCAAGGCTTTTCGTGTTTCTCATTTTCATATTCATGGCATCTCGCCCACCCTCAACAAAGCTTACTTAAACAAGATTTTTCTGAAGGCCCTTCGGAAGTCTTTGTTAAAGATGGTGTATATGACGGGATTGAAGGCAGAGTTCATGTAGCCAAGCCAGAAGGCGAAGTCGAACGCGAAGATTGGGATGGACTCGCCAAGGAAGGGCCCTAGGATGTAGAGAAGGAAGAAGGGGAGCCAGCAGGCGATGAAGGATCCCATTATGAGGCCAAGGATCAACGTGGCTCTCTTCTCCTTCTTGCGCGCCAGCCTCCGTTTCTCCTTCTCTGGGTCGCGAGCCTTCGGAGTCGATACGCGCCCCATGTCAATGAGCTCACGCTTGGGCTTGGTGAGCTTCTTGCCCAGGAGCGGATGGCAGAAGCGGAGCTTGAGCGGCTTGACGACGGAGCAGCGCGTCACGACGCCGCTATCCGACGAGGAAGGGTCGATGTCACTGACGACGTCCCCGTCGACCGAGGGAGCCGACGCACCACGCTTCAGGGACCCGCCCGGGGACACCGTCGCCACGATGACGCCCCCGTTGGGCTGCCGCGGGTCTCTGATAGGCGTGGGCGGGGCGGAGGGCGTGGGCAAGGGCGAAGCCCCAACACAGTCCGGATTGTCCGGGCCGAGGGGCCCCAAGTACACGCCGTTCTCCCCCTTGTTGATGTTGTGGTTCCTGTCGTCGGCCTCCACTTGCTCGCTGACCGTCTTGAGGGGCACCATCTGCGACGTCCCCTGCGAGTCGCACTCCTTGTCGAGGGTGAGATCATCCTCCACGTTACCGCGCACCCCAGAAATGCCGGCCTCAGGCGGCGGCTTGTGCGAGGTGGTCTCCTCCTCGTGAACCTTAACATCACAGATATGCACCTTCCTGTTGAGCAGACTTGTCCTCTCCGTGACACTCATCCGACTCCCCTCGCTCGGGTTCGGCGTCGGGCAGGGAGTCCTTGTGAAGCTGGTGGTGACAGCTCGAGGTGTACTAACCTTGGAACTGCCCTGCCCGTTCGAGGACGGCCCACCGCCACCGCCACCGCCACCGCCACCGCCGCCGCCGACTCCGCAAGTAGACGGTCTGCTGGGCGGGAGTGGCGAGGGTTTCGGAGCTTTCTTTTTCGGAACTCCCCTTCTGGCCCGGGCCTTGGCCGCGTAGTAGATGCGGATGTAGACGAAGATCATGATGCAGCTTGGGATGTAGAAACTGCCGAGCGCTGAGTAGATGACGTAGCCGAGGTCGTCCGATACCTGCGAAGAGATGAGAGGAAATTAGTTTCTTGGTTAAGTGAGGGGTATTGTAAACTGCAAAGGAATAAGTCAGGTTAAGCAAGCTAACAGGATGATTACAGTGACAAAGAATCGCAGAGGCAAAGCACTCCAATAGTAGATCATTTGACTCTTAAAGAGGCAGGAAATGATAAATAAAAATATGTAGGCGCACAAGATGACAAAATAAACAGACATTACAGTTACTTATGTGTTAGGCCAAATAAATATTGAAACTTCGAGCTGTGGTAGACTCTACTGCATCCGAAGAAAGTCACTTCATTCATTGACTAGGAGGTTGGCAAGATCGTTTCTATCTACTACTAGATACCTACGTCCAGACAAATTTAGGGTGTTACTTCTCATGTATTTAGTGTCTAATTTAAGAATATTGTGAGTTCTCATTATCATTTTTTTTTTTAGAATCTTGATATCTACCAAGCCTCCCCCGAATTTTAGGCATTTGCTTATTCTAATGGTTTTGTTTACTTATTATCTAATTAATTAAACTTATTAGTTTTTATTGATTATATTATCAATTGTATATTATCATCTATTATTAATTACTTATCATCTATTTACTTATATTTATTCTAATAGTTCCCCGTTTTGGTGTTGACTGTACAGGGTCTAAGCAGGCAGTACCTTTAAGGTCTTTAATGACATCCTTGCAGTCCAGATTCACGCAGTATTTTTTCATGGTTGGATATTACTCTTCACAACATACATATACCAAGGCTTTTTCCCCCTTACAAGGGGGGTAGCCACTCTTCACAAGAAAAAACAATAATGATCAATTATAACTTTTGCTACCCCTCCATTCTATTACCCTCCTTAATTAAATCTCTCATTTACCATCTTCGACCCAATGTATTTGGTACGATATTGTCATCGTGATAGTTGGGGAAACAGCACCAGACCAATATGCAACACAAACAACAGATATCAGTAGGAGGGGGGCCATGAATAAAAGCAGCAACGACTGCAACAGCACTGTAGGAGAGAGGCCACACGCAGAGTATGGGATTCAATGTATTTAACGTTTCGCCCAGCAAGCTCGGGCTATATAAGGAGTCAGATGTTTCTCCACTGTGTTATTTTTGAAGAAGCCCTGCTGGGCGAAACGTTAAATACATTGGATCCCATACTCTGCGTTTGGCCTCTCTCCTACAGGAGGGGCCCAGTAATGGCCACGGTCTTTACAATCAATGAAGTTCGAAGCAAGAGGTGTTATTGTTATTAAATTGTAGCCATTGATTTATATAAAGATACGCCAGTGGCCCTGCTTCCTTTTACTCTCAGCATTTTCTATTTTGGTCAAACGTAATGCCGAAATATTCTATATATTTTTTTTGCATTAATATTTCAAAAACTGGAGACATCTGACGTCAGAAGAAAGAGGGTTTAATAGGATTTTGGGATTATTCTTCCCAAATCTGCCTAATGATGTTGCTTGAATACACTTTTTTCAAGTCTAAATTTATCTTATTTAGAAAAATAGTGCGGTTACCATGTGCATCTACACACGACGCACTCACGAGCGAGCGTATAAACACATATAATATTGCATACACGCTGTCACACATGCATGCACACGCAAGCAAAGGCACTCACTCACACACACACACACACACACACACACACACACACACACACACACACATACACATACACTAGCACCCATGGACGCACACGTACACAAACATACACGTATGCACTTACGCGTGAATACACTAAATACACACGTACATATAAACACACACGCACGTACACATACACACGGAGCCACACACGGGCACGCACACACACGTACATATCTACTCTCACGCATAAACAAACATACAAACACACAAATACATTTACACATACATTCCCCAGGTTCTATGGCCTGGAGTGAATTGAAACGTCTAGCAAAGAATAATATGAATAATATATAAATAAATAAATATAATGATAATGATTCTCATCATCATCATCATCATCTGGACAATATTTTTATAGAATTAGGATATTTTTTTCCTTCGTTTTCCCTTTTTTTTTTCTTTTTACTTTCCCCCATCGTAAAGCCATCAAATCAAGATCCACATCTTTGACTTACAAGTCATTTGTCACCTTTTCTTCTCGTGCTCCTTCTTTGCATTACTTATCGTTACTCTCTTTTATCCCTCTTCTTTTTGTACATGACTTAACCACCACCTCCTCTTTTCCTCCACTCTCTGCTCATCTATTTCCATCTCAACCTTCATCACAGTATTTTCTTTTCCACTTTTTACTCTACCTACTCCTACTTCTACTTTTCCCACTCCTCTACATCCTCCTCCTCCTACTCTTCCTCCTCCTCCTCTTGTTTCTTCTGGGTCTTCTGTTTCGTCTACTCTTCCTGGTCCTCCTTCGCACCCTATTGGTCTTGCTACTTCTCTTCTTTCTTCTCTTGTGCCTCTTTTTCCACCTCCTCTTTATCCTTTCTCCCTTTGATCTCCGTGTTTTTCTAAACAATTAGATCTCTTGACGCTGAATGCTCAATGAACAGTATTACCCCTTCAAGGCCCAATAATTGAATGTGCAGACGAGTTTCTGGTATTTTTTTTCAATTCAACTCCAGACGAGTCTGTTTTGGTGTAGGTCAGACAATTTGCTGTTGGCTAAGAGCAGACGTTTTTCTTCTCTCTGTTGCTAGACAGTTACACTCTTTTCAGAGAAAATTCAATGCCGCCAAAGGGTCAATACGCTTCTATTATTACGTTCTTTCAGGAACATATGTAATAGTAATAATATAATTAATTCCATAACCAAATGAATATGAATATATATAATTATATTATATATATATATATATATATATATATATATATACATATACATATACATATATACATATATATGTATATATATATATATATATAATTTTTAATTTGCTTTTGGGGGTGTAGAGGAGCATAATAGAAGTGGATTATATTTTATATCGAGATTGATAACTAGCGTGAGCCCCTCCCAAAACGTCACAACGCTGGCGATCTCATTTGTCAGAGGAGCACATCGTCGCACTGTAGGAACACTCAGTCATAAACCTTATATAAGTCATAAAATTTATCAGTCTTATGAATAAGTCTTTTTTATTTGATCTTGATATTTTTAAAGTAACTGTCGAGCAATCGGTGTGTAATTCTAATAACTTTTCATAATTTGCTTATTTTTTCTTTGTGTTTGTTTGTGTGTTCAATGAAGTGTGTGAATCGAAGGAATATATATTTTTTATCTTTTATGAATCTCTGCCAGGTTAAAGTAAACAGCCTAATACTACCTTGTGCTCAGTATCGGTATTTTAATAGTGTTAGCACGGTTACCGTTACCAGTGACAGTAACGGCAGCGATATTAACGGTAACGGTAACAGTATCGGTAACGCTACAAGAAATGTTTACAATGCTAGTAACGATTTCAATACTAGCAACGATTACAATACTAGTAGTGACCGTAATACTGGTAACGGTAAAAACATTTATAACGGTAATTTTACAAATAATATTAACACTACTAGTAACTGTTTCTGTACTAGTGACGGTAATTGTACGAGAAGTACTTACAATACTAGTAACGATTTCAATACTAGCAACGATTACAATACTAGTAACGATAAAAACATTTATAACGGTAATGCAACGGTACTAGTAGTAACACTAATAATGGTTTACTGAATTTGGGTTTAAAAATCTTTGCGATCATTATAACTTACGAAATTCTACGCTCAAGGAAGCCTCTGTATGTGATGCGAATAATTTATGTTTCTCGTCAAGCAGTGATGTAAGACAGAGGATTTGGAAGTTTCTGGTATAGGTGATGCCTTTTATTTTCAGTGTGTTTTTTTATAATTCTAAATAATATAAAAATAAAAAATATCGTTGTAGTATAAACTACTTCGTTCTAGCAAATTCAAGTAAAACTTTAATAGAAATCACAAAAGCTCATTTATGAGGTCAGGATTGGTTAACATGTTAACTTAAACTAACCATCCCACTGCCTATGTTTGGGTCGCCTCCCCGTCCGGCCAGGCTTCTCGGAAAGCAACGTACGAGACAGAAAACAGATCCCGGGAATCGAACTCAGAACCACCTGCTCATGAATTCAACACGTTATCTACTGGGGCTACCAGGCTGCCCAAATATGGTAACATCTTAAACAGAGTAATTAGAGAGTTGTGTCACAGAAAACTAAGCGATTTCATTCAACTTCGGTATATATAAAAGGAAGTCTCGTGGAACTCCATCCTACTCCTAGGGCAGGTCACAGTTGAACGAGAGGGTCTGGAATGAGGCAGAATCAAGCGTCTATCAACTAAGTATGTCTCTATCTCGACAAGGTTAACGAAACGCTACTATAGCGCGTCAGAACCCAAGAGACGAGGAATTGGTCCCCGTGTGATTAGAGGGAATGAGGCGAAGTTATGATGTTTGGTTTCAGGGTAGAATGATAATAGTAAAAATAAATTAAGCAAAGTAATGTAAAGTAAGGTAAAGTAATGTGAGATAAGATAAAATCAGACAAAATGATAAAATAAAACAAAATAGAATTACATACATACATACATACATACATACATACATACATACACCAAGGTCTTTTTCCTCTTTACAAGATAGGTAGCCAAAGTCAAATAAAGCAAAGTAATGTAATATAATATGAGATGAAATAATGAAATGAAACAAAATATAATTACATACATACACATATCACGTTTTTCCCCTTACAAACAAGATACAATTGAATTAAATCGAATAAGATAAAAATGTGTAACTACTACTTCCCTTGGAAGTCTGAACATATATTATTCACGTCACTCTTAAGTGCCTCGTGGCGTAAACTTACTTATTTTATTATTAACAAGTGGAGCATCGTGTGACGTCGAAGTTATTTTGCAATGGAAGGAAGTCAATGTAGAAATGCCATTTAACTTTCAAGTTCGCGAAATATCGTTACGCAATCGACACTTTGTTTTCACTCATTTTGGAGTGGACTTGAGACTAAACGGTACCTCTGCTGTTTAAGACAAAACAAATCGTTGATCTAATTACTGTGTGGGGCGAAATCATGATTAATAGAAACTTTCTTCTTTTCTTTCTTTCCTTTTCAACTCTCTCTCTCTCTCTCTCTCTCTCTCTCTCTCTCTCTCTCTCTCTCTCTCTCTCTCTTTCTCTCTCACACACACACACATACACTCTCTCTCTCCCTTCTTCTTCCTTTCTTAAACTGTCTATCCGTCTACCTATATATCTATCTACCTACCTCTTTCTATCTCAATCTCACATGCCTTCTATTTTCTTCTCTTTCTTCTTCTAATCATTCATCTAATCTTACTTCTCCCCTGTTTTACTCTTCCTCTGCCCTCTCTCATACTATTTTCTCATCATTTTCTCCAGGTTGTACCCTATTCTCCAAAAGTTCCATTTATTTCAATCTTTCCTCATTTGGGGCCTGGGCACCACGGTCCAAGCTATAAGAGTGTCATTTGTAAGAAGAGGGAAGGGGGAAGGGAAAGGGGGAAAGGGGAAGGGAAGAGGGGGAATGGGAATGGGGGAAGGGGAAGGGAAGAGGGGGAATGGGAATGGGGAAGGGAAGAGGGGGAATGGGAATGGAGAAGAGGGAGGGGGAAGGGAGGAAGGGGAAGAGGGAAGGGGGAAGAGGGAAGGGGGAAGGAAGAAGGGTAGAAAGGGGAAGGTGGAAGGGGGAAAGGAGGAGGGGGAATGGGAATGGGGAAGAGGGAGGGGGAAGGGAGGAAGGGGAAGAGGGAAGGGGGAAGGAAGAAGGGCAGAAAGGGGAAGGGGGAAGGAAGAAGGGCAGAAAGGGTAAAGGGGAAGGGAAGAGGGGGAATGGGAATGGGGAAGAGGGAGGGGGAAGGGAGGAAGGGAAAGAGGGAAGAAGGAAGGAAGAATGGTAGAAAGGGGAAGATGGAAGGGAGGAAGTAGAGGAGGGAAGGGTTATGGGTAAAGAGCGGTTTGGGGAAGGGGAAGGGGGTTGAGAGAAAGTGGAGGGAAGAAGGGAGGAGGTGGAAAGGGGAATGGAGGAAGGGGAAGAGGGAAGGGTAGAAGGGGAAAGGGGAAAAGGAGGGATGAAGGGGTAAAGTGAAGGGGAGAGGAGGGAAGGGGGAATAGGAAAAGAGGGAAGGGGGAAGGGAGGAATGGGAAGAGTAGAAAGGGAAAGAGGGAAGGGGTAGGGAGAAAGAATTGGGAATGGGAAGAGGATTGAGGGAAGGAGAAGAGAGAAGGGGGAAAGTGGAGGAGGGAAGAGGGAAGGGGGAGAGAGGAGGGGAAGTAGAGAGGAAAGAGGAAAGGGGGGAAGGGAAGAAAGAAGGGCATAAAGGGGGAAGGTGAAAGGGAAAGAGGGTTGATGGAAGGGGATGAGGGGAGAGGGAAGGGGGAGGGGGAAGGGGAAGGGGGGAAAGGAAGAGGGAAAGGAGAAAGGGAAATGGAAGGATATAAGGGGGAAAGGGGAAGAGGGAAGGGGGGAAGTGAAAGGGGGAAGAAGGGAGGGGAAGGGAAGGGGAAAGTGGATGAGGGGAAGTAGAGGGGGGAAGAGGGAAGGGGGGAATAGGAGGAGACGGAAGAGGGAATGTGGGGAAGGAAGAGAGAAAAGGGGAAGGGAAAGGGAGGAAAAGGGAAGGTGGAAGGGAGAAAGGGAAAGGGAGGAAATGAGGAAAGGGAGGGGAGAAGGGTGGGTGGGTGGGAGAAAGATGATGATGAGGAGAATATGGGGGGAAGCCTTTCTTGCAGCAAGGCTTCTTCTTCTTCTTCTTCTTCTGCTTCTTCTTCTTTTTCTTCTTCTTCTTCTTCTTCTTCTTCTTCTTCTTCTTCTTCTTCTTTTTCTTCTTCTTCTTCTTCTTCTTCACGGCTCGATTCATTCAACTTTCACAACGTCCGCTAACTTGGTTGCTTTTGGAGCTCTGAAACCTGATCTAAAAGTTGGTCTTGATTAGTTACAAGCGAGTCCACCCGAGTCTTCGACTGCGGGTGGTCTGTTTGGTGCTGATGGTTATAGAGTTTCTGTTACATTGCCTTTTCCTCTTCAGTGTCTCATTCTTTTACCATCATTTTTTTTTATTTTTTTTTTTTTATTTTTTTTTTTTTTTTTTTTTTTTTTAATGCCTGGGCCGCGCGGCAGCCCAGTCGATATTGTGTCGATTTCATGAGGTGATCGTCAGATCGATTCTCGTCAGATCGATTCACGGGGCTAGTAGCATAGTTCTTGCGTTAGTTCTCGACATCTCTAGCCAAGCGGGGAAGCGACCCTAAGATCGGCCTTAGAAAAAGAGGTTTCTCACTTCCCACACCGTGGGGAGTGGGATGTTGATTTTTTTTTTTTTTTTTTTAAATGCCTATGTACTCTTTTAAAGCTCGGAATTCGTAAACTTGATCCTTCGAATTCTGAAGCAGGAAAACCCGTCTACTTCTCCCCGTCAACTTCTCCAAGAACTTTCTCTCATCGTCGGTTTCCGGTGTCGTGATTTTTCCGAAAGAAGACTCTTTCTTGGTCAAATTTGATGGGAGATTTCTTGGGAACCATCTCCTCATTCAGTCACTCTAATTGCCTTTGTCACGTAAGTCTAATTGCCCTGCTGTTTGTTTCTCTCTCTACTACAAGGAGATACATGGCATAAACAAACAACCATCATTCTAGTGTGTTTGTTGTTCTCTTTATCCTGAAGATCAAAGGACGTCCGTTTCATATATCCTCTCCTATCTTCTCCCATTTACTCTCTGTCTATAATTCTCCTTCATACACTGGTTCTTCCCTACTTCGTCTCTGTAGATCATGTTTTTAATTGAAACAGATATACATGTTTCAGTGTACCTCCACATCTAGGACAAATGAGGCTGCCTTTAGCCAAGAAAAAATGGTAAATTCACTGAGTTGTAATATTTACCTTCATTTTTATTAGGCCTTACTTTTTCAAGGATGTCTCACAGACATACACACACACACACACACACACACGCACATACATACATACATACATACACACACACACACACACACACACACACACACACACACACACACACACACACAGAGAGAGAGAGAGATATGATAAAAGGCACGATATTTTACACTAACTTATTTGTAAAGATCATGAAAAGATTGATAGACGAGGAAGACTATAGGCTGTTGCAAAATCTTGACACAGTGGAAAATGAATTTCAAAGATAGAAGATACAAAGTATTGAAAGAGGGAAATAAACCCCATATCATATCATCATTGAATTATTCAGTAATTATAAGAGAAATATTACAAAGACAAAAGATGAGAAAGATCTGAGACTATTAATAAGCGATAACATTTCAGACGACAAACAGACCAATAGGATTATGAACGAGACATACGGATGATAAAGAGCATAAAATGTCCTGTCCCTACATGGCTGAATAAATCAACTACAAATAAGAGGCTAATTCAACCTAGATTGGAATATGCAACAGTGATACGATCTTCTTACAAAGTGAGAGATACGAAAAAGATCGAAAGAATGCACAGATTAGCGACGAAAATGGTCCCAAGCTTTTGTACATGTATATTTGTTTTGTTATCGTTTGTCTGTGTGTTTATCATTATTTGCTTGATTCTCATTTATTATTAGTTATATGTCAATTTATCATTATTTATTATTTACCTGTTTGTTTATTATTTAGCTATACCTATGCATTTATTTATGTATTTTATTTATCATTTACATTATCATAGTTTTTATTTATTCATTTATTTATTTATCATTTTTTTTTTTTTTTGCATCCGACCTAGATATGGACCAAAAGGTCTCCTGTCAGCATGCTTCGCTTTTGTAATTCTTTGTAGAGACTTAATTTCGATATTTAGGTCTTGCGACACTGCTTCCGACCCAGGGCAGTGGATAAGATACAAGGATAACCCGGCATCCAGGAGGTGCCAAGATTAGAAGGAGGGAGGAGGGTGGAGGGGAGTGAAGTATGCAGAGGATGGAATGGGTGGGAGTGGTTTCTATGACTTTTTTTCTTCTTCTTTTTTCTCCCGTGTAACGGTGAAAAGTCTTTGGTATATGTATGTATTTATGTAGGTCACTAAAAGGGAAGGACAAAATTAAAGCAAAATATCTCGTGTTATGAGATGAGAGGATATTAGGAGGTCACGGGAAGAAGTTGAAAAAAAGATCACATCTATAAAAGATGTAAAGAAGTCCATCTCTCCGTAAAGATGCGTAGCCTCTTGGAATAGCTAATCCATGTTGGAACTATCTGTTAACTTAAAACGAGGTCTGACGATTGGAGGAAATATATCTAGGCCCTTACGAACGTCATTTCTTTTATGTATCCTACAATCAAGGTAAATGCACAACTAGTTACAACTTGGAACCACGCCCAAAGTAGACGATATTTATTTCTCTTTTTAACCTAACAAAAGAAGAATCAAACACTTTCCGATCAATTGTAAGGCAAGATAAAATGTGGAGAGGGACTGCATGACTGCCAAGACCTAAGTAAGCTAATAAAATTATGATGATTATACGAAATGTGCTCAACACTACTTGAACAGTAATGCCAACACACACCATGTGCAGCTGACACAGAAGTATATGTTTACAGCATGGAAAATATGGAACACTGATGGAAATGCAAACTTTGCAGAAAATTAGCAAAATACATATGGACTGTGTTTGTATGTTTATTTTACAATGAACGATCCTAGAATGATATGCTTACAGATTTGTGTTTATTTCTGTTGCTGAGTTGCCACCTTTCTTTGTTTCTCTGTTTCTCACTATATGTGCCTGTCTGTTTTCCTGTTTGTCTCTTTTTGTCTCCCTATATGTCAATCTGACTATGAGTGTCTACCTATATCTGTCTATCTGGCTGTATGCTTTTCTGTTCGCCTGTATGCCTCTCTGTATGTCTGTCTGTATGCCTCTCTTCCTCTCTTCATATATGATATTAGAGTATAAGGAAGTTGTTATTGTTATCGTTGTTGTTATGTTTAGTAGCTTGCTTCCACCGCATCCGTCCCATTCAGGCGTGGCTATTCCGCCCTGATTTGCCTCATCAGTAATGGCAAAGTCACACAGGTGAACATGCAAACATGCATAGAAGTCAAATAGGATCTCACATAGTTCCTCCACAAGCAACATTACTACAAAGGGACCACCGTTTACATTTGAAGACTTATTACTTGAAAGCACACCCACACATGCGCGCACGTACACATAAATACACACACACACACACACACACATACACAAACGCACGCACACACACATACACACACATACACACACACACACACACACACACACACACACACAGAAAGAGAGAGAGAGAGAGAGAGAGAGAGAGAGAGAGAGAGAGAGAGAGAGAGAGAGAGAGAGAGAAAGAGAGAGAGAGAGAGAGCAGTCAGTCATGCGGACCAAGAAGCAATCGCACCGAGGCACAAAGAGAAACTCTGGCAAACCGGACGACCAAAGCATTCCTTTATTCGCGGCTCGAAAGCGGCGCGGAGTCTGTCAACCCATCATCGCTCGAGGCCATTGAGGTCTCTAGATAACAGCGTCGTATGCCTCGGCCATGGGAGGTGTAGATAAACAAATATAAGTCCCTCATCTTCGAATAAGAAATGTTTTTTTTAAGTTACTGTGAGCCAGGAACATATTTTCTTGACTACTGTATATTAGGTTTTGCAACTTATTTGATACTTATAGTATTTGTGTGTATACACACACATTGAGGCCATATTCATGTTTCTTGAAAATTAGCAAACATCTCGCAAAAGTAACCAAATTGACATATATTATGTAAATGTATATTTATGTATATGTAGGATATATTATATATGTATATATATATATATTATATATATATATACATACATGTATGCATGCATATGTGTATACAATAAAAAGCTTATCTACTACGGAAACAGAAGCTTATGTGTGCCTGCTGTGCTCATCCTGGTCACCTCTCGAGCTGGTACTCTCTGCAACTGACGTTGCGTACGGCTGTCAGGCCTTTATGCCGCGCTGTCTGTGAGTTGTTTTCATGTACAAGGCGTCCGCGAAGATTTGCTGTCAGAGATGTCCGTCCTCTAGAAGTCTCCTGCTCTGAACTTTCTTGGGACTCTGGCTAAGATGCATGGAATTTCCCTTTTCTATATGTCATCTCGTCATCTGTTTTTCCTGAGTTTTTTTATTTTTTTCTTTTTTGTCCCCACCTTGTCTCCTTGACCATTTTCGTCTCTTCTTCTCTTGTCCTTGCCTCTTCAGTGCACATACTTACACATACATAGAAATACACAAACATGCACACACACACGCGCGCGCACGCACACAAGTTTGAGGCTACGTATGATGAAAGTTGGACAATAGGAGACGGGACCCAACGAGTGTTTCACCTTTCGTGTATGCTACACTTAGGTAAATACAACTGGGTTAATACCTTCCCACACACACACACACACACACACACACACACACACACACACACACACACACACACGCACACACACGCACACACACACACACTCGCACGCACACATACACGCGTGTACAGTACACACACACACACACACACACACACACACACACACACACACACACACACACACACACACACACACACACACACATTCTTTAAACAGACTTTTTTCTTCCTCTACGCCTTTACCTTTTGTCATCTTGTAACTTCAATTCCTTTGTCTTCTCTTTTCACTACCCCACTTGTTCCCAGTTCTCTATCCCATCTCAAAAGCCTATTTCCCCATTTCTCTCTCTTCTCCTCGTCTGTACTTCTCTTCCAGTTACACACTTATCCTTCTCTCCATTTCTTCCTTTTCCCTTTCATACACCTTTTTTGTCCACTTTTCCCTTCTCTTCTTCCTTCCTTGGATTCTTCTTCTATTCCAAATCCTACTTCCCCTCCTCCACCTCCTCTTTTGCTTCTATTCATCTTCCTTTCCTGGAACTCGCAGCAAACAAGAAAACGTTTGCGGAGATCCTACAGAAGTACTGTTCCATGATCAGTGTAGAGATAAGTGTTATGTGAGAGCTCTTCCCTCGCTTTCTAGTCTTGGGGGTAGACGGATCCCTTTGCGTTTCCAGTAAAAGTCGACAATAATTACATAACTAAGAAAACTGACGGAGCAACTGGCGGACGAAGGTGAGTTGGGGGAAGAGACAAAGGGAAAGAGAATGGAGAGGAAAATATTAAGCGAAATGAGAAGGGGAACAGGGTAGGTAACAAAGTGAAAGACAAACTAAGAAGGGAAACAAAAGAAACATCATCAGAAACCATGACAAAGATACATAAAAAGTGGTGAGGATAATGAAGAATGGTTACAGAAAAAATAGTTGTAAAATGAATATAAAGACCTAATGCGGAGTTGAAAAGTTAAACGAACAGTTGCAAGCAGTTTAAGATTAGAAAAGTATAAGACACTCAAATGTTGCTGTAACACATAATAAAACACATAACCATACGCACACACACACACACACACACACACACACACACACACACACACACACACACACACACACACACACACACACACACACACACACACATATATATACATATATATATATATATATATATTCCTGTTAAATGCTAAAGCACAAGTGGCGTCAATGATTTTAAGAGAACATTTCTCTAACTCTCTGTATTTCCTTTTTTCTTCATAATTCAAACTCTGTAGGAAATAGTGAAAGGCTTCAGAATGTTGATTCATTTTACCGACAGCTGTTTCAACCATTACAAATGCTCATCTTCTGGGTAATACACTACATAAAGACAAACATGGGTATATAAGGCCGAGTAAAAACGGCAGGGAGAGGTAACTTGTAATGTGGGGATCCGTCTACTCCAGCATTTAACAGGAATTGTTTACGAGAAAGACTTTGCCCAAAACACACACACACACACACACACACACACACACACACACACACACACACACACACACACACACACACACACACACACACACACACACACACACACACACACACACACACACACACACACATATATATATATATATATATATATATATATATATAAATATTAAGGGGAAGCGTAAACACCGGATTCAACAAGGTATGTTTATTGCCCGATTTTTCGGTGCCAGTCCCAGGGCTGTTTTCAGGGGTGTGATGTGTTAACCTCCTTTATGGTATATGTTTTGCAACCGAATCAGGATGAGTCAAGAGTGGGCAAAAACGAAAAAAAAAAAAGTGCGATAAAACATAAGATTCTATTTCCTCTATTTACACACTATGGTTACCATTGAACTTACAATAATATAAATGTGGCAATGTGGCAAACTTAACTGGCCCTGTGACAGTAGGCGAGAAGGCGACGGAGAGATACGGGGATCTCTTTGGGATGTATCTCTGAGAAAAGTATCGAAACATGCCGGTGTTCCTTATAGGCGGCCCCTGACCCGACACCATGTCCCGACCTGACCTAATGTGGTCAACCTTTCTTGTTTTTTTTTTCTTTTACCAGATCTAGTACCCTCTAACTCCAAATGCATTATTTTTGAGCTCATGCTAGCATGCCTGCGAGTATGCGTACATGGCAGATGTAATACAGTGATCATAAGCTCTTAATAATGTCCGCTGCAAAAAAGAAAAAAAGAAAAGAAAAAAAAAACCGCAACTAGAGAGGAAGACATCTTGGATGGGTAGATGAAATCTACAGCTTAAGTCCCCGCATTATACCATTCCCAACGTCACCAGCTAGACATAGCAGCCTTTGCTGGAAGTTTTCATTTTTTTCGTCGTTGTAACAAATCACTAGTTCAAACTTTTGTTGTTGTTGTGAAAATTAGTCTCCAATCACACACAAATATGTATATGTATAAATAATACAAGCCGACTTGGAGGGATGACATAAAAGTCCTTAAAATATTGATTACATAAATCATTTAACACCCCATACGTCAAGGGATAAAACGAGGAGAGTACAAAGAGATAAAGACAAAGGAGCAACAAGGAAATACTGCAGCTCGAGATGCTGACGGCGTAGGAGCTGTATGTGCTTAGAGTCGGATAAGCACAGTAATCCAGGAGCCAGACGTCATCTTCCCAGCTTGGGTAGGTACGCAGGCCTGTATCCACAATGGGTAACTACCACAAGACCCACCAGCTACATATGTGCTAGCTGGTACACAAAATATTGGCGAGGTACGAATGAATCGACCTGTACAGAAGGATTACCTCGTACACAGTAGGTGCTTAATACACAAGGGTCAGCAAGTACGCATTGGGTAACCCAGTACAAGTAGGCTACCCGGTTTACATGTGTCTCCCGGCACACGTCTGTCACATTATTCATACGAATCCTCCATTAAGCAAGGGTCAGCCAGCACACAAAGCTAATCAATTTGCGAGGGCCATTTGATACAGAAGGTTCTCCCGATACACGTGGATCATAATACACACAGAAGAACCAGAACAGAGGGACCTCCTGTCACTCTAGGGTCATCCAGTACACAAGCAGGATATCGAAAGGAAGAAATATTCGGTTCAAAAGGACCCGCTAATCTGTAAAAATGTACTACTCCTTCTGTACATAAATAAGCCACCCCCCCTCCCCCGCCTACCCAAGTACTATGATTATCCCCCTATGCACTATGTACGACCCATCCGTAGAATCCGCTCTTCCTTTGGTACACAAGCCACCTCTTCCCTCAACGCAAAATCTTTCTGTTCAGAACTTCTCACTTACCAAACCAGAGGAGCCTTTAAAGCTTACACGGTGGTATTCAATGCAAAAGAGCCTCCGACCCATACCAGCGACACTATCGAAGCTAAACACTGTTAAAGTTATTGGTATGGCCAAATGGGATTCTCCACTGAAGTTAGCATGACTTAGATTTGTAGATTATGAATGTGAAAATGTGAGGAAACTTTATTCAGCTCCAACAACCGTACATGCATCATGAAGTCTTTACTAATTACGTACCAGTTGCGAGATTTTAGCCAAAGCAGAATCCTTAAAGTTCAACGCGTCCACCTATTGGATAAAGTCTTCCATCTAGATGTTTGATAAACCGCGTGTAAATATATTTTCTGTTTTATGTAAATTCCTAATAAAGTGGAATCTTAAGCACTCGTTTCCGTTTTCGTTTATTTTTATGTTCGATCCCTATAATACAAGGTTCTCTTCATAGGTTTATAAAATTGTTTGACGTCAGCAAAAAAAAAAAAAAAAATGAAAAAAAAAAATCTGTAAATAGTCATTGTACCTAAGGAGTTAACTGAGGTTGCCTTTGGTAAATTAGTTATCCAACGGGTTAAAACAAATCAATACATGATGTTTTCACAGCATGTAAATTGTAGTTAAAGGGAGATTATGTTCTATGACTGAGTAAATATTCAAGGGAGGACAACGTGATATTTTTCGGTGCTAAAGAGATCACGTGTGGGTAAAAACAATAGTCTGGCATTAACAAAAACTTGAAGCTAAGTACCATCCAGAGGGGCCAGAGAGAGGGGCTCGCCGACTAAGTGAAGCGGCTCTGCTGTGGATGTTCTGTGTCTTGCTACATTGCTTCTGACCTAGGGCAGTGGGCAGGATAGGGGGATGACCCGTCATCCATGAGAAGCTAAGATGATGGGGAGGAAAGGATGGGGATGGGGGTGGAATGATTTGGCTACCCCCCTTATATAGGGGAAAAAGCCCTTGGTATATAATAGACAGATTGCCATCCAGAACGAAATGGTCTGACATTCAGCCGCAGATTTTCAAAACACTCTTGATCTCGAAAAAGAAAACATCTGCTTCTTAGTTTCCATCGAAGAGCTGGAGCTCCTGAAGCCGAAGGAATGTTTCATAAAAACCAAGAAGCTTTTCGTACCCGACTGCTGAAAGGGCCTGAAGGAGTTTATACCTTCATATCAAGATTGCAACGAAGACCTGCATTAGTAATTGTTCTCGAGGCTCATATTGCCTAAAAGCACGGGAAGTAAAGAATAATATTTCATCTAGACAGTTTCATAGAATTTAAGGCAGCAATACTTGGATAACATTACCTAAGGTGTTCGTACACTCGTATACATGCAACGGGGTGAAGAGCACATCCTTCAAAATTTCTATTACGATGCTTTTACTAAATCTCTGGTATTTGCAAGAAACCACGAGAACGTTATATATCATAGGATGCGAGCTGCAGTTGTTCATTTCCATCCACCCACGCTAAGTTGAATGGAGTCCTTCTTCGCTTTGCCCGAGTGTATTAACAGAATTAATATTTGCAGAGACAAGAGAGAAAATTAATGGCCCTCCAGGCTTTGTTCAATTCAAACAAGAATTCCCTTGCACCTGTGGAACCCCGAATGAGAGATTAGATGGTCCACAATGCCACTATATCATCGGGTCCTACCTTACCTGGATAAAATCTTCTGTCGCTAGCCAGAATGAAATATGTACATCCATTTACTATAGTGAAGGGTTAAATAAAAAATACATCAGTCTGTTATATTGCATTTTGATTCTTTCTCAATATAGACCATCATTATATTTCTTTAACCATGATAACTTGTCCAATATCCTTTTTCATTTTTCAGACAGTAGTTTTTTCAAATTTTGGTTGATTTTTTATTCTTCCATTTACAAAGGTCCTTACATGAATATACACAAACTCACACACCAACACACTCAAACACACACAAATACACACACATTCAAACACACACAAATACACACACAAACATAAACATACACATACTCGCACACGAATACACTCAAACACACACAAATACACACACACTCAAACACACACACACACACACACACACACACACACACACACACACACACACACACACACACACACACACACACACACACACACACAGCACAACATAACACAGGTATTTTGACACCTGCAAACAATATTACAAAACTAAATGAAACACAAATGAATGACACATCAAAAAGATATATATGCTAAACTTTTTTCTGTGTAGATGTATACTGTACATGTGTATAGAGACATGGTCCATACTCACATTCATCGGCATGTACAAACACATATCTTACGTAATGTCATAATAACAAATATAAAGAAAAGTGCACATACAATCACAATTACAGTCACATATCACTATGATAACCATCGCACTATCAAATCAACCATCACAGTCACATCAATCCAAACGTTATTCAAAACCTATACTCTTCACACTCATACGACCAAAATCAAATGAAATAATATCCAGGTACTCTTACACTCACATGCCCACACCTGCAAAATTCAGCAGAAAAAAAAAACATCAAACAGATTGCAGTAGAATATAACTTTGTCACAAGAGTTTCTGTATCTGTACTAACGCTAACGCTTGGCTTTTCGAAAGTTTATAATTTTTATGCTATTCCCAGTTCATTGGAGCCCTCTACTGTTTCCAAAAACATGTTGTCATGTACAGGTTGCTAGCAGGAACGCAGTTCCAAAAAATCAACTCGACATGATCAATCCACCGTTCTACGTCCTTAAACACTTCCGTGCTTGTTTTATCACAGCTTATGCCCTACAGTTTCGAGCACTGATGAAGTACCTCATCGGTAGCAGAGAAACGAAACCCATCGCAATTAAAGCTGTAATGCTTTTGTGTGCTGATCCCAATGATGTGGAAAATGTCAGAAGCTGCCGGAAGGTTTAAAGGAAGTCAATGCAGACACGATTATGGCTGCAGCAGCTCCCACTGAGTAACAAATGAACAGCGTACAAAGGAAAGAGTGAGTGAGTGAGTGAGTGAGTGAGCGGAGGAGTCTGGTGCGATCATATGGAATTAATATGCGTTTTTGAGTACAAAAGTGTTGATACAATTAGCTTCTGGAATTCCGGTTGGGAAGTGTTACTTAAAAATGGCTTTTCTTCTTAGTTCCCAATACTGATAAATCAAACAAATAAACAATTAGTTAATTATATATAAGGAAATTAGGTCATTGGTAGTCAATGTACACGCAACGAAGAGCTCTTTTAAAGATCTTCAAATGCATTTACTTAAATATATCTTTGAATTAATGTCATTTTTTTTTTGTAGAGAGAAATAAAATTATTTACCGTTCGTTGGCTGGTGCATTAGGTCATGCATGTGTAGGTGTGTGTATGTATACGTGTTTTTTGTGTGAGTGTGTGTGCGTGTGCATGCAGAGTATATGTGTCTTCATCCGTTAGCGAGTGTATGTGTGTGTGTAAATGTGTGTGTGTGTGTGTGTGTAAATGTGTGTGTGTGTGTGTGTGTGTGTGTGTGTGTGTGTGCGTGTGTGCGCGCGTTTGTGTGGGTGTATGTGCGTATATGTGTGTGCGCGCGCGCGCGTGCATGTGTGTGTGTGTGTGTGTATGTGTGTGTGCGTATGTGTGTGTGTGTACGTGTGTTTTTGTTTGCGCATATGTGTATGTGTGTGTAAATGTGTGTGTGTGTGTGTGTACGTGTGTTTTTGTTTGCACATATGTGTATGTGTGTGTGTAA
>NC_134781.1:73443071-73445571 GCF_046742065.1 Oratosquilla oratoria | reverse complement strand
TTGTACTTTAGTATTATGGTTATCCTAGCGAGAACTTTATTTTATTTTATTTTATTTACATTTTCACGGAAGGACACTTTCCCCCCCGGACAATTTGATGCTATCAAGTTAAAGTTGTTATACACTAACGCACACCTACTCGAGGCTGGTTGACTCCAATTAACAACTCCGTTTGAATATATCGAGTTAGTCTCTCCAACTGTGGGAATCCTGATTTCCTGACGAGGAATTCCAGGTTCACAACTGCCTCATACTGTGTCCTTCAGGAGGCCTCGGCAGGCGGATGCCCCTGAGTCGTAGATATACGACATAGGTGAGTCATTTACGACATGGGTGAGGTACTTGCGACATGGGTGCGTCGTTGACGACACGAGTAAGTCGTTATTTACGACACAGATGCATCATTTTCGACCTTGGAGGGTTATCCGTATCGTAATTGTTCAACATAAAGGTACACATTGCTGCTACAGCTTTACAAAAGACGTAGGCCGCTGGTGAAATGAAAAATAAAGCCAAATGGACCTTCAGACGGGGTCAGATATCCCTGAAGGAATTCTACCTCAGGATCTCAAACTTTAGGGAGATACTGTGGATTACATTGAAAAAAGGACAGAAAAACTTTGTCTATAACATAGCTAGATACAGAATAATAAGATGAAGCAGAGAAAATATATATACAGCCATGCATATATGAACAAATTATCTAGAAAGTTAATGTATAGATAAATAAGTTGGTGCTTAGAATGAATAAATAAATAGGTAAATGGATTAAAATAGAAGATAAAAATAATCGGGTCATTGTGTATTTCATATGATCGTATGTTATATTTCATTATTTCAGTTTTACACTTTTGGCCACTCCTAACTCTTCATCTATGGCCAAATATATACTCTACCGAGTCTATTATTTTCTATTTACCACTTTCTTCCCCTCCCAACACTCTTATTCTGATAGAAAACCAAGATTCTTTTAGTGAAATCGAAGACTACATAAAAAAACAACTAGATACGATTGAAATTTATTCGTACAGTAGCCTAGTGATTACCGTGTCGAACTCATGAGCAAGTGGTCGTGAGTTCGATCCTCGGGACCCACTGCGGGTTATGTCGCGTTGGTTCCCGATAGTCCTAACCAGGCGGGGAAGCGACCCAACATCGGCGCAAATGACAGTTTTTTCCAGGGGTTTCTCACTTCCCACTGCGTGAGATTGTGATTATGATTTTTATTTCAACCTCTAGAAAATAAAATTATCAAATGTGTTTCGAAAAAAAAATACACCAGAGGTACTATGAACTTGTGATCACTAGGTTTTAATATTAAACCACCTGATGTTAACCTGAATAAACCTAGTAAAGAGAGTCATTACAGCAAAAAGGACAAACCCAAAGTGAATCTATGACTTTAAGACACCAAGGCATAAGAGTTGTCTCTATTCTATAAAATAATGTATCATAAAAAGTCTTCCTCTTGGATGAATATTTTTGAAAACAGAGAAAATATGTGCAGAGAGAAATTGGTGTAGAAAAGATAATATTAAAAAATATAGAACCATACGCCCCTAGCCAAAAACAGAATAGACAAAGTTTTCCTCATTTCTCCTCCTCTGTGCTATACTATCCTTATTTGATTACTTTTTCCATTTGCTCAGACATATGTTATCTCTTATAGTTCTCTCTACAATTTTATTCTTATTTTTTGTAATTTTGTTACTCATATCCCCATTCTCATTTCTTGTCCTCCCAGTCTCTCTCTCTCTCTCTCTCTCTCTCTCTCTCTTCCCCCCCCTCTCTCTCTCTCTCTCTCTCTCTCTCTCTCTCTCTCTCTCTCTCTCTCTTTATTTTTTTTGTATCTTCATCTTCATCCTAATCTTCTTCCACCTCCTGTGAGAGGTTTTCATAATTTTTTCTTTATCTCTTCCTCTATCTTGTATTTTTCCTCTTCCTCTTTCACCTTCCCCCGCACTTTCTCTTCGTCTTTATCCTCCTACATCTCTTACTCTTCATCTTGTTCCACTTTTCCCCCTTCAATTCATTATCCATTTCTACTCTATTTCTTACAACCTGCATCCCTAAATTTACCTCAGTTTCAAGTTCAAGTGGTGGTCGTGGTTCCCACCGACTTTGATTACTCTTCCTTGAAAACCTTAGAATGTGAAGTATGTCTCACCTTGACAATAAAATGGAGATATACACTAACAAGACGTTTGCGCCTACTAGACGAACCAAGCCTGCTTGATGTGTTATACGTTCAGCTTCATAAAACGCAGTACTAAAGACGTTTTATTAATTCTCTGCTCTTCTCTCTCTTTCTCCCTCACTTCCTCTCTCTCTCTTTCTTTGTTTCTCTCTCTCTCTCTCTCTCTCTCTCTCTCTCTCTCTCTCTCTCTCTCTCTCTCTCTCTCTCTCTCTCTCTCTCTAACACACACACACACACATTCCTCTCTTCTCCACCTTTCTGTTTCTAACTCGACCTACCGATCCTTATCTACTCATCTCGCTT
>NC_134781.1:73435571-73438071 GCF_046742065.1 Oratosquilla oratoria | reverse complement strand
CAAAACCGACTCACATGAACGAGGAGGGTTTGACTGCAGTAGCCTTTCATGCAGTGCAGGATTATCCACGAGGATAGATCTATCTATATACCAAAGGTTTCTTTCCCCTTGTAAGGGAAATAGGCAAATCAAAGGCAGGCACACACTCTTACCTACTCCACTCCATCCACCTTCCTTGTTTTCCTCTTATCTTGGCTCCTCGCAAAGGTCATCCCTATCTCCTACCTACTGTCTGGGTCGGGAGCAATGCAGCAAGGCACAGCACATCCACAAGAGGGTCGCTTCACTTACAAAGATAGAAGCATCATCAGTAAACCATAAACCATTATACCAGACTACCATCCCATCCACTCTTTATCTCACTCCACTAAATCATCTCTCTTATGCTCGTGTCCTACTCTCTACTCTTTTTACAATTTTTCTTCCCCCTCCCACCTACTTATGTTCCCTGTTCCATTTCCATTCCACCCTCCTCTCCTATTCCCCTTTCTCTTGCCACTTTCACAGCGTACTCCTCCCTCGGATCCCAACTTCCCTCCCACTCCTTGTTCACCTTTAACTGCCACTCCCCTCCCATTCCTCATTCTCTCCCCCCCTCACCCCACACTTTCCTCCCTCCACTCCATTCCACTCCCCCACATCATCTCCCATCACCCTCTCCATTCTATCTTCTCATCATTTTCATCCTTCTTTCCATACTCTGATTCCCCTTTCCATTCTCTTTACCTTCTCCACTCCTCTTTTCACTCTCTTTACTCTCTCTATTCCTCTTATTGTCTCAATTCTCTTTCCTCCTTCCCACTCCCCTTCCATCTAGGCTACTCCCACCCACTCTCTCTACTATCCTCAACTTTTCCATCCTCTCCTCCTCTTCTCTTTCTCATTTTCAAACCCGTTGCCCATCCCTACTCTCCTCAGGGGAACAAGAAGGAGAGGATTGAGTAGATGGGGGTTTGAAAGTAGGTGGGGTTACAGGGTTAAGTGAGGTTATGGGGTTGGTGGGGTGAAGGGGACGGGAGAGGGTGTGGTAATGAGAGCGGTTCATGAAGAGAGCAACGTTGCTGGCTGCGGAAGTGGAGGGCGAGGCTGTGATGGTTCTGGTAGTCTGTGGTGGCGCGACAAGCGTTGTTGAAGAAGCCGCACCGTGATTGATGGGTGGCGACTAATCACATTTACGAGGACAAAGGGTGGCCTTTGATTGGATCACCCGTGGCCAATAAAAACAAAGGTCACTAGAGTCCAGAACCACGAGATCGTGATGCTCGGAAAGACATGGAATGGGGTCAAAGGGGTAGGAGGGGGGGTTGGAACTCCTCCAGGTCTTCTGAGGGGGAGGGGGTGTCTTTCGCAAGGTTGAAATCCAAGTTCTTACATTTCTCTCTCTTCTCTCTCTCTCTCTCTCTCTCTCTCTCTCTCTCTCTCTCTCTCTCTCTCTCTCTCTCTCTCTCTCTCTCTCTCTCTCTCTCCATTTGTGTCTCCCAACTTTCTCCCTCATACATTTAATTTTCTCTTCTGATTCTTTTTCTCTTTATTAATCCCTACTCTTTTATCTCTTTCATATACTCACTTCACATCTCTCCCCCACCCTCTCCTCATTCTTTTTACTCAGTTTTTTCTATCTCTTCTTTTGCCATGTTTTGATTCCCTACAATTCTCTTTCCCTCCCTCTCTGCCTATCCAAGTATCTATTATTTTCTATCTTTTTCTATAACTTTTTTCCAAACCCTGTTAACAGTATATTCCTCTCTCCCAACTCTCATTTTTTATCCCTATCCTCCTCTTTTTCTCTCACTCTCTTTTCATATTCCTCTTTCTATCCACGTCCGTTTCTCTCCATTTCTCCTAGTCCTCTCTCATTCTATTTTCCCTCTCTCCCTGTTCTCTTTTCGTTCTCTTTTCATCCTCTTTCTTCCTTTCCCATACCCCATCACCCTATCTCCTCCTCTCTTCTTACTTCTCTCTCTTCCCGTCTTACTCATCTCTCTTTTCCTTACCCATACCCCTTTTCCCCATTTCCCTTTCCTTCTACATTTTCCTTTCTCGTCTTGTCTGTCTCACCCTCTACTCTCCATCCCTCTTTCTTCCTTTCCTAAATCATCACATCTCTTTCTCTCTTCCTTTTTCTATCTCACCACGTATTGCTTACACCTCTCTTTTTCTTAACCTTACGTCTTTCTCTCTTTCTTCCTATTTCTTCTTCTCTCATCTTCTCTCCTTCATCCCGTCTTGCCCCCTCTCTCTTTTCATTACCCTTACCCCTATTCCTCTCTTTTCCTATTTCTTCCTCTCTCATCTTCTTTCTCTCTCTTTCTTCCGTACCCTTACCCCTTTCTCCCTATTTCTCTCTTCTCCTATCTCTTCCTCTCTCATCTTCTTTCTCTCTCTTTCTTTCTTCCGTACCCTTAACCCTTTCTCCCTATTTTGCTCTCCTACTTCTTCCTCTCTCATCTTCTTTGTCTCATCACGTCTTTCACATCTCTCTTTCCTCCTTACCTTACTT
>NC_134781.1:73418071-73425571 GCF_046742065.1 Oratosquilla oratoria | reverse complement strand
CGGCAGCTATTTCCCTCCGATCAATGGGTAATGCTGTGACCTTACACGCACACACACACCCAACGAGAGTTGGAGTAACGACTCGAAGCGTAGCGATATTGAAATTATTTCAGCCTTGGGCAGGATTCGAACCCGGACCGACGTAGTGACAGTTAGGGACTTTTATCAACCGCGCCACCGAGTTGTGTGTGATTGTGTGTGTGTGCGTGTGCGTGTGTCTGTGTGTACGTGCATGAGTTTCGTGTGTGTGTTCGTATAACTGCCTTTGAGCATGTTTTTCTTTTCGTATTGTTGTATTTCACGTGTTGGGTAAAAAGAAATGAAAAATTTTCTTTACATCTAATCTCTCTCTTTAAATTTACCCCAGACTGATTTATTTATCTTACACTCTGCAAATGTCATTGTATATTCTTCGTGCACATATGCGCAAACACAACTTTCCACACAGAGTGATAGATACATACATATACCAAGGCTTTTTCCCCCTTTCAAGGGAGGTAGCCAAAAAGGGAAAGGCATAAAAACACTCCCACCCATTTCATCCCTAAATACACTCCACACCCCTCCCACCCTCCCTCTCATCTGAGCACCTCCTGGATGAGAGTGATAGAGTGATAGATACATGGAATAAATTGAAAGAGAAAACAGTGAGTGCTAAAAATATACACGGCTTTAAGAAAGAACTGGATGCGGAAAGATACAACTGCGGGACTCTACGAGTATAGCTCTTCTCCCGCAAAATACAACTAGGTAGATACAACTAGGTAAATGCACGTCTTACATGTGTGTACACGATCGCATGTGTGTATTCACATGAACACATTTTCATGAGTATAGTTTTGCAAGTATCATTTAGTGTTCCGATTGTTTGCCGCGTGTAACTCAAACATAAACTGCCCCCGGTGTTTCTCAAGAGTGTATTTCAGACTGGCTTTTAGCCATTTTATGGCCATCAAGTAGTGCAAATTATGTTAGACATGTATCAGAACCCTCCCCTTCGGTAATGAAGCAGACTTTCTTCCCAGAGTCTTAAATTCCTGATTGAGGGGTCTCTCCCTTCCTTATACATTTACTTTCCCTTTCAGTTTCCATCAAATCTGACACACGATACTGCAAAATTATATCACTTCTACCAAGTTACATTAACACCCAATCCACTTTTATATCTTTGTCAATTTGGGTCGAATATGCTGTCTTGATCTCAGCATGAAGATATTGACTTTGTGTGATTCACATCATAAGTTCTATTTGGTCTTTCGAAATATCCACGCGGGTTTTTTTTTTTTCATTTTCCTTTAGAAGGAAACTGAAGATTCCTTTTTTTATCTGGAAGAGTCTGGCAATGGCTTGGTTCTCAACCCCCTTTAGGTTGTGTCTGAAGGCGTTACACTAACAAGTATGCTAAGATTAATCAGTTAAACTTAAGATAAGCTCCTAGTCTCATACGATGTACTCACGAAGTTCTGCATCTCAAGTGCAATGATCCTTGGCATATGATGATTCACTTTGTGTTTAATTCAGTTTGATATCTACCAATTTCATTCTACCTTAGGCCCAGATATCCTATCAGCTGATTAAAATTGTCTGGCGTAAACAGGAAGTAAAGATAAATACGTCACCTTGTTGAACAGATTACAATTTTTACTGATTACTGGAGAGTTAGAGCGTCATCACTAATCCGGGTTGACATACCTGCAATAAAAAAAGGAAAATGAGATTAAGAAACCAATAACTCACAAATAGATCAAAGAAGATTTTTCCAGTGAATAGGTAATATATATATATATATATATATATATATAATATATATATATGTGTGTGTGTGTGTGTGTGTGTGTGTGTGTGTGTGTGTGTGTGTGTGTGTGTGTGTGTGTGTGTGTGTGTGTGTGTGTGTGTGTGTGTGTGTGTATATACATTATATATATATATATATACGTATATATATATATATACTGTATACATACAAACACACTTACATACAAACATACGTACATATTATGTCAGTGTGTTTATGTGTGTGTGTCTGTATTTACCTAGTTGCATCTTACAGGAAAGGGAGCTATGCTCGTGGCATCCTGTTTCTGTATCTCGCAGTATCTAAATTGTTCTTAAATTTGTGTATAGTTTTTGCACACATCATCATTTTGTCGAGTTCGTGTGTAATTTACCATGGTCTTGGATCACGTGTTGGACTTGTGATCGACATCTATTTTCCTCCCGGAAGAGAGCTCAGAGCTCATATACAACTGATCTATGGGTGCTGTGATCTTACACGCACACACACACTCAACTCCCCGCCTACGAAAATTGGAGTAACGACTCGCAGCGCAGCGATACTGAAATTATTTCAGTCCTGAGCGGGATTCGAACCCGGGCCTCCGTGGTGGCGGCCGGGAACTCTAACCACTGCGCCATCGAGTCGTGTGTGTGTGTGTGTGTGTGTGTGTGTGTGTGTGTGTGTGTGTGTGTGTGTGTGTGTGTGTGTGTGTGTGTGTGTGTGTGTGTGTGTGAATACTGAATGCCGATGTAAGCTATTAAATTTGTCATTGTAAAATAAAATATCAGAGAGGTTGGGTCTTTACATCAAAAAAGTTCATACTTATTTCCCAACTCTAAGTACAGCTGCCAGTATCTGAAATTAGTACAAGTGTTAAGCTCCACAGTAGATATATATCATTATTCATGTGGTTATTTTCGTAGTGACATGGTGCTAACTACATTATACGAAAGATTCACGGTCTTTGATTACTTTTGCTGTTACCGTGTGCTAAAATGTGCACGGAGCACACGCAGTAATATTTCAACAGTACATACCAATCATCCTCACAAGCGCAAGTAAGTTCTCTAAGAATATACGGTATTTTGAGCTGTCGAGCTAAGCCTCCTGTGTTGATAGTGATCATCATGGTAAATATTATGGTGTTTGTGTTACTTGTGATACTGATGATATTAGTGGTGATATTAATTATACCTACGATGGTGATAAGAGCGATGGTGATGGTGGTGATGACGATGGTAATGAGGTTGATAGTGACGATGTATGGTTATCATCAAGACGTAATAGTTATGAAGATAGGATGATGGTGGATGTGGAAATAAGACATTACAATAGTTTCCTTCCTGGCGAGCTGTTAATGGTGGTTGTGGTAGTTGTTTTGTGGTGAATTATATTCTATACCAGGGGTGGGGAACCTTTTTGTGCATGAAGGCCACCTTACAATTCATCGTCCCACATAGAGGCCGCACTGAACAAATTATTATTATTTTTTAAATTATTTTATCCCTTTTTATAATAAATAATATACTTCTTAAATAATAAATAATATAATTTTTTAAATAATATGTATATCAAAGGCCGCAGAAGGCCGCACTTGATGGCCCGGAAGGCCGCAGGTTCCCCACCTCTGTTCTATACCCAAGTAAAAATCAAGATGGCATCTCAGAGACACGTGGTTAGGGTATTTGGGCAAACCCCACAATCCAGTCACAAAGGACCCAATCTTTTGTCACCATTCCCATTATTGCATAACTGCTACCGATACAACATTTGACTCTTGCTGCCGACCTGATTCCAGACTTCCCCCGCTAACACAGTCGCCACCATCTCCACTGTTTCGACCGCCAGCACTACTGTCTCCACCGCCAGCACCACCCTTGCCAGCGCCGCCACAACCATCACCACCACCATCGCGAACACTACCACCAACACCCTCACCGTCACTGCCATCAGCGTCGATAACTCTACTGTGTCCATATTGCATTCTAGATGGATTATGTACAGTGTCTCTTCTTATCTAAGCGTGTAGGCGACATGGGTTAAGAGAGAATCTTCGTTATTTCATCTGTGTCTGTTTTTCCCTTGAGATGTTTTATTCTACGTAACACCAATGGATTCTATGCCATTTTTGAAAGGTGTGATATGATTCTGGGCGTGAATGAGTAAAGGTAACCCTAACCCCTTTTCTTCACGTTTCTTTCATAATATTTCATTCTGTTCAACACCAGATAGGCTGGCAGATTAAATATGCTGAGATGGTTTGGGCACATGAATGGAATGAGTGAAGAAAGGCTAGCAAAAATGGCGTGAACGTAGAGGTGGATGGAGTGAACTTGAGGGTGAGACCGAGAATGAGATGGATGGGTTGGGTAAAGGGGTCTTTGGGTACAAGAGAGATGTTTATCGAGGAGGGAACGGGGAGTGCAAGAGATAGATGTGAGTGGAGGGAGAGGTTGTTGATAGATGATAAATTGATGCGACCCAAAGGAATTTCTTCTTGTCTGCTCTATAAATTTTTGAGTGGATGAGAGGGGAGGAACGCTATGTAACAAGGTGGTGAGGGTAAACCAGCTTGGTTTGTCAGAGCCTGATGTGGCGGTGTGTCTTGATCCATTGCTTCTGACCCTGGCAATGGATAGGGTCAGGCGTGACCTTTGACCCACAAGGGGCTAAGATAAAGGGACAACAAATTAGTACTGAGTAAAGGGTGGATGTATGCCTTTGTTGGCCACCCCACTTATAATGGGGAAGGGCCTTTTGGTATATGTATATAAGTATTTATCACATGGGGATTCTATTCAACTGAGAGGAACTTCGATCTCAAATTATTTAAACTCCACAGATCACACTGAAGCCATATGTTAGGAGTGTAGAGCGACCAAATTCACCTTTGTATACAAAAAAAAAAAAAAAAAAGGACCCAACGACCTCAAGGCAATTAAACAGTACAATTTTTTTTTTCTGGCAGAAGCAAACGTCTCCCGGGAGGCACGCATTTCATTTACACTCTTCTTGTCCTGCGTACCTTTTCAAAAACAAGCTCCATAACTCCGTGTTTATAAGGTAGTAAAGCTCGCTCGTTTTATTATTCACCAGGAAGACTTTGTGTCATGTCCTTGCAGGAAGATAAACCACTAAAGCGAGATTTCAAATATGAAGTGATGTTGGATATTGAACAATATCTGTAGCATTATTTCATACACAAATTTTACCTATCCATTATCATGCCTTATCTATCACCAACAAATGTTGTGTAAATGCTTATTGTGTGAAATTGGCAGTTGCCGACAAGTGTATTAACAGAAACACCATGTGAAGACGGACTCCATTAGTACGGCGTTTTGTTTGTTATTACAGGTCTATATCAAGTACATAGACCAGCGTTTCTCAACTTCCCCGGAATCTTAAGGTTCCGCAAAAAGTCCCTAAGGGTTCCGCGGGAACAAGTGAGATAGGCTAATGCACTTTTTATCTTTTATTAATTTCATATACGTGATATAATTAAACACGCACAACATATTCTTGGTTATTGTAATAATGTAATATAGACATCATCCCATCTAACCTATTATTACGATGAAAATTAAATGAGAAAGATATTGTGTATTTTTATTTATTTATTTATTTATTTATTTACTTATTGCGTAGGGGTTACTCGAGACATGCAATTTATTTTAAAGGTTACGCAAGGGTGGGTTGAGAAACGCTGACAAAGACGATTGCTAACCCTCCTCCTCAATTTTCCTAGACTCCATTGACCTTCCACCATTCCCCTGCCTGGATCTTCCTATTAATTCTCAATGAATACCACGGCTACGTATTTCATAAAGCTGCAACAAGCAAACTGTCGAACTAAAAAAAAACTCCGTCCTTACGTAGTGTTTTTATTATGGAAATATTTATTGTTATAACCACAACCATCACCACCGTCATCTCCATCACCGCCACGACAGCCATCGCGAGTTCACCACTGCTATACCTAACCTAACCTAACCTGACCTGACCTAACCTAACCTAACCTATGCCTAACCTAACCCAACCTATGCCAAACCTAACCTGTGCCTAACCTAACATATGCCTAACTTAACCCATGCTAACTTAACCTAACCTATGCTAACCTAACCTAACCTATGCCTAACTTAACCTAACCTATGCCTAACCTAACCTAACCTAACCTATGCCTAACCTAACCTATGCCTAGCCTAACCTAACCTATGCCTAAACTAACCTAACCCAACTTATGTCTGGCCTAATCTAATCTAACCTAACCTATGCCTAACCTAACGTATGCCTAACCTAACCTAACACTGTCACGGCAATTATCGTCACGGCCTTCACCGTTACGCCCATCATCACCTTGTTCGCTACCGTCACTCACCACAATTACATTCACCACTTCCACCCCAATCATCTCTAAATACGTCGTCGTCGTCGTCGTCGTCGTCGTCGTCGTCGTCGTCGTCACCATCATTACAGCACACTAATTTTACCAGTTTCATTACCTCAACCTTCACAATCACAACTGTCAATATAACAACTACTATTCCTACTACTACTACTTAATATTGCTACCACTACTACAACTACTACTAATATTACTATACTACTAGTACTACTACTACTACTACTACTACTCCTTCTATCAACATTGTTACGCGGAAACAAGAAACTAATTGATGAGGAGATACATCTTCACATCTTCCATCAACGTCTTCCCACTGAAACAAATATCCCAAGACGATATTAGGTTGGACTTATTGAAGCACCATGGCAACGTTGCTTCCCATACCATTACGTAAATATGTGATCTGTATAATGTATTATCTTCTTTGGAAAAGGGGAGAGGGGTAGTCTATCTGTATGCAAATGACCTAATCACACAAACAAGTTTGAGCTAAGGCATAAAGAAATTACACTGATATTCCTCCACATAACGGACATCGACCCATGTTCCAAGCCTCAGTTCCTCGGCTTCGTACCTTGCCCCTTCCCCGGCCCAGTCCCCTTTATCTCGAACTCTATGTCTGACTTTACCTCCTCCTCGAACCTTTAATAATATAAATCTACTTGTAGATTCACCTAAAAATTCCTGTGTGTCTGCCCCAATCACTGAGATGCCATTCTAACCTGCGCCGATCCTTCTGCTGATGGGAATTTTTTTTCTTCAGGCAAGCCTGGACAAACCCTTTACAGGATGTCAATGGAATGAGGGTGTTCACTTTTATGGGCTTCCTGAATATACAAAAGTCATTTATGTCTTGGGGTTTAGTTCCTTTGCCACGATGACCTACCCTAAGGCGAATGAATTCAGATGACGTTAACCAGAATGAAATTAACGAGCCACAACAGCCATGAACGTTAAATGAAATAAACCTTAGTTTCTTTGCTACTGAAATATTCCCTTAACTGAAAACCAACCAATGCCACAAGCCAGAATACAATTTGCTGCAAAGGATTCGATACCTTGAAGGAAATGGTGTAGTACGTAGATATTATCACCAGTGGCTTCTGTTACAGAGCTGAGAACAGATAACTACATTATCGAGATGTTAATCAATCAAGACCCTATTGAAGCCAGCGTCTTTTAAATTCAATATACAATGAAACCGTCTGTCAATACAAGATGTCTTTCTAAGGAATAGCATGTCTAGTCTTTAGATATTCATATGATGAGACAATCTTATCTAACTAAGCGCTGAAGGGCTATACTGAAGATTTAATTT
>NC_134781.1:73408071-73410571 GCF_046742065.1 Oratosquilla oratoria | reverse complement strand
CGGGAGTACAAGCGTGTGTGCGTGCGTGCGTGCGTGCGTGCGTGTGTGCGTGCATGTGCATATCTACCTAATTGTATTTACCTAGTTGTAAGGTACAGAAAAGAAGCAACAACCAGGTCCTGTCTCTTACTCTGTAATTTATCATATATAGCTGTGTGTGTGTGTGTGTGTGTGTGTGTGTGTGTGTGTGTGTGTGTGTGTGTGTGTGTGTGTGTGTGTGTGTGTCTGTGTGTGTGTGTGTGTGTGTGTGTGTGTCTGTCTGTGTGTGTGTGTGTGTGTGTGTGTGTGTGTCTGTCTGTGTGTGTGTGTGTGTGTGTGTGTGTGTCTGTGTGTGTGTGTGTGTGTGTGTGTGTGTGTGTGTGTGTGTGTGTGTGTGTGTGTGTGTGTGTGTGTGTGTGTGTGTGTGTGTGTGTCTGTGTGTGTGTGTGTGTGTGTGTGTGTGTGTGTGTGTGTGTGTGTGTGTGTGTGTGTGTGTGTGTATACACGGTTCTACTTGTACAGTATAATGTTTACTTACGTACTGATAGAGGACAAAGGCGAACGCATGTCCTCTTACAAGCTTTGCACATCTTGTGTGTGCTCAGATCCTATGACACCAAATGGCGCAGTTGGAACGCGAAGTCTTCCTCCTGAAGAACCACTTTACGAACTAATGCGACTCTTCGAAGTAGAAGCCTTCCAGTCCGTCCAAGTCGAAGAAGCCTGGATGACGGATGGTAGCCAACTTTGCTGACGTGCTGAGCGAGCTAGAGTCTGTCCGCGTCCTTTCCATCCTCTCTCCTTCTCTCGTTCCTTCCTCTTTCTTCTTCCCACCTCCACCACCATCACCACCACCACCACCATCACCATCACCCTTTCTTTCTCCATCGTTCCTTCCCTTGCCTCCTCTTTCCTACTCCAACCACTACCTTTTCTCGCTTCTCTCGCTTCCTCTTTCCTATTCCTACCAACCACATTTTCTTCCTCTCTCTGTCTTTCCCTACCTTCATCTTTCTTACTCCTTCCATCAGCACCACCCTTTCTTACTGCTTCGTTCTCTCCCACACCAGCAAGTAGACATGATATAGTGGCCCGAGAATGAACTTTGGCGTGTCCTTGACACATGACCCTCATTACCTCCTCAAGCCGTACAGACCCTGAGAACGTTCCGTCTCCTCCGTCCAAGTGACGGGTGGTTTCCTTCTCCTTGAGCTATCCTTCTCCTTCAACAGTCTCTCTCTTTGAGCTATCCTTCTCCTTCAAAAGTCTCTCTCCTTCAGTAGTCTCTCTCCTTGAGCTATCCTCTTCCTTCAACAGTCTCTCTCTCCTTGAGCTATCCTCTTCCTTCAACAGTCTCTCTTTGAGCTATCCTTCTCCTTCAAAAGTCTCTCTCCTTGAGCTATTCTCTTCCTTCAACAGTCTCTCTCTTTGAGCTATCCTTCTCCTTCAAAAGTCTCTCTCCTTCAATAGTCTCTCTCCTTGAGCTATCCTCCTCCTTCAACAGTCTCTCTCTTTGAGCTATCCTTCTCCTTCAAAAGTCCCTCTCCTTCAACTATCTTTCTCCTTCATAAGTCTCTCTTCTTCAGTTGTCCTCTTTCAACAGTCTATCTCCTTGAGCTACCTTCTCCTTCTAAAGTCTCTCTCCTTCAACTATCCTTCTCCTTCAAAACTCTCTCTCCTTCAGCTGTCTTTCTCCTTCAGCAGTCTCTCTCCTTGAGCTATCTTCCTCCTTCAAAAGTCTCTGTCCTTCAGCTATCCTTCTCGTTCAAAAGTCTCTCTCCTTCAGATGTATTTCTCCTTCAAAAGTCTCTCTCCATCAGTTATCCTTCTCCTAAAACAGTCTCTCCTTCAGTTGTCCTTCTCCTCCTACCGTCTTCCTGTTTCAGCTCCTCTTCTCCTTCAGCTATGCTGCTCTTTCAACAGTCTTTGTCCTTCAGTCATCCTTCTCCTTCATAATTTTTCCTTCTTCAATAAATATTTGTCTAAAAAATCCTCTTCACCTAGAGGCACGTTTCTTCAACAATCCTTTCCTTGTAACTATCACTTCTACCAACGATTCTTTTCTAGCTCGACATGTCCTTTCCTTTCCCAACAGTCTTTGTCCTTCAGTCATCCTTCTCCTTCATAATTTTTCCTTCTTCAATAAATATTTGTCTAAAAAATCCTCTTCACCTAGAGGCACGTTTCTTCAACAATCCTTTCCTTGTAACTATCACTTCTACCAACGATTCTTTTCTAGCTCGACATGTCCTTTCCTTTCCGTAATCCTTTTTCCAATTATTTTTTTTATTCCAATTCTGTTAAACTATCTCACTACATTGTCCATCCTTTACCTTGCAAATACACACCACCTAAAGCAATCCTTTCATTCAGTAATCCTTCTTTGTAAATTTCTCCTTACTTAATATGGATACTACGACCACTGTGTTTCATAGAAAGCTTTTCTTATACACCTACTACTGTATTCTGATAATTTTCATAAAGCTTTTCCTTTTTTAGACACATTTCTATAATGATTTGT
>NC_134781.1:73395571-73403071 GCF_046742065.1 Oratosquilla oratoria | reverse complement strand
CCTCCCACTCATCTGAGCACCTCCTGGATGACGGGTCATCCCTGCACCCTGCCCACCGCCCTGGGTCAGAAGCAGTGTCGCAAGACACAGCACATCCACAGCAAGGCCGCTTCATTTAATCGGCGACCCCCCCCCCTCTCCGTCCCCCTCTGCATATAAGGCGAGGACGGGGAGAAATCCCTTCGGGCTGCGTCAAAATTTACTCACACATACTACCCCGCCCCCCCCCCCGCCTATTCCTCCTCATGCAGTCACAACATCATCCATATACAACCATTCTCCACTCACCTCTGTCTTCCGTCCTCTCCCTTCCTTCCTCAACAGACATTCCCCTCTTCCCCAAAGCCCCCTTCACCCCATCCATCCACCTCATCCTAGGACGTCCCCTCATGTTCACTCCCTCCACATCTGCCTTCCATACCTCTTTTACTAGTCTTTCTTCACTCATTCTTTCCATGTGTCCAAACCATCCTAATATTCTTTCATCAACCCTATCTCCCAAATCCTTTTTCACCCCTGTTCTCCTCCTCACCTCCTCATTTCTCACTCTATCCAGCCTAGTAACCCCCACCATACTTCTGACACCTCATCTCAAACACATTCAAACTCCTTCTCTCTTCTTCTCTTATGTTCCACGTTTCTACCCCATACAGTGCTGTTGGCACAATCACTCCTTCATACAGTCTCCTCTTCGCATCCATTCCCAAACGTCTATTCCTCATTACACTCTTTAAACCACCAAGGCATTTACTCGCTTCTCTCAATCTACATTCTACCTCCACCTTCACTCCACCTTTTCCTGCTACACTTGCACCCAAGTATCTAAAACTATCCACTTCCTCCAGTCGCTCTCCCTTAATGTTCACTTCCAGTCTACTGCCACTTTCACCCCTTGTACATCTCATCACCTTACTTTTATCCACATTTATCTTTAGCTTTCTTCTATCACATACTCTCCCAAACTCTGCCACCAGCTTCCTCAATCCCTCCTCTGACCCTGCCACAAGCGCAGTGTCGTCCGCAAACAACAGCTGGCTCACCTCCCACTTTTCTCCATTTTCTTTAACCATCTCCAATCCCTGACCCGCTACCCCAGCATTCACCTCTCGCACCACCCCATCCATGTATAAGTTGAACAGCCAGGGCGACATAACGCATCCTTGACGAAGTCCCACCTTTACTTCAAACCACTCACTCTCTCCATTTCTAATCCTGACACATGCTCTACTACTCTCATAAAAACTCTTGACAGCTCCCAAAAGCTTTCCTCCTATCCCATAAATCTGCATAACCTCCCACAGTGCCTTTCTGTCTACCCTATCATAAGCCTTTTCCAGATCCATAAAAGCCCAAAAAACATCCTTCCCCTTTCCTATAGCTTTCTCACATATCTGTCTTACCACAAAGATCTGATCTACACAACCCCTACCTGATGATAATGATGATAATGATGATAATGATGATAATTATGATAATAATAATGATGATAATGATGATAATAATGATGATAATGATGATGATAATGATGATGATAATGATGATGATAATGATGATGATAATGATGATGATAATGATGATAATAATGATGATGATAATGATGATAATGATGATAATGATGATAATGATGATGATAATGATAATGATGATAATGATAATGATGATGATAATGATGATAATGATGATGATAATGATAATGATGATGATAATGATGATAATGATGATGATAATGATGATGATAATGATGATAATGATGATAATGATGATAATGATGATGATAATGATGATGATAATGATGATAATGATGATGATAATGATGATGATAATGATGATAATGATGATAATGATGATGATAATGATTATGATAATGATGATGATAATGATGATGATGATGATGATGATGATGATGATAATGATAAGGATGATGATGATAATGATGATGATATTAATGATAATGATGGTGATAATGATGATGATAATAATGATGATAATAATAATGATGATGATAATAATGATGATGATAATAATGATGATAATAATGATGATAATAATGATGATAATAATGATGATGATAATAATGATGATGATAATAATGATGATAATAATGATGATAATAATGATGATAATAATAATGATAATAATGATGATGATAATGATGATAATAATGATAATAATGATGATAATGATGATAATGATGATAATGATGATAATGATGATGATAATGATGATAATGATAATGATGATAATAATGATGATGATAATAATGATGACGATAATAATGATGACGATAATAATGATGACGATAATAATGATGACGATAATAATGATGACGATAATAATGATGACGATAATAATGATGACGATAATAATGACGATAATAATGATGATAATAATGATGACGATAATAATGATGACGATAATAATGATGATAATAATGATGACGATAATAATGATGACGATAATAATGATGACGATAATAATGATGACGATAATAATGATGACGATAATAATGATGACGATAATAATGATGACGATAATAATGATGACGATAATAATGATGACGATAATAATGACAATAATAATGATGATAATAATGATGATAATAATGATGATAATAATGATGACGATAATAATGATGACGATAATAATGACGATAATAATGATGACGATAATAATGATGACGATAATAATGATGACGATAATAATGGTGACAATAATAATGATGGTGATAATAATGATGATGATAATAATGATGATGATAATGATGATGATAATAATGATGATGATAATAATGATGATGATAATGATGATGATAATGATGATAATAATGATGATAATAATGATGATAATAATGATGATGATGATAATGATGATGATGATAATGATAATAATGATGATAATAATGATGATGATAATAATGATGATGATAATAATGATGATGATAATAATGATGATAATGATAATAATGATGATAATAATGATGATGATAATAATGATGATGATAATAATGATGATAATGATGATGATAATGATGATGATAATAATGATGATAATAATGATGATAATAATGATGATAATAATGATGATAATGATGATGATAATGATGATGATGATAATGATGATGATGATAATGATAATGATGATAATAATGATGATGATAATAATGATGATGATGATAATAATGATGATGATAATGATGATGATGATAATGATGATGATAATAATGATGATGATAATAATGATGATGATAATAATGATGATGATAATAATGATGATGATAATGATGATGATAATGATGATGTCAATAATAATGATGATAATGATGATGGTAATGATGAAGGTAATGATGAAGGTAATGATGAAGATAATGATGATAATGATGATGATGATAATAATGATGATAATCATGATGATGAATAATGATGATGATAATAATGATGATGATAATAATGATGATGATGATAATGATGATGATAATGATGATGATAATAATGATGATAATAATGATGATGATAATGATGATAATGATGATGATAATAATGATGATAATAATGATGACGATAATAATGATGACGATAATAATGATGACGATAATAATGATGACGATAATAATGATGACGATAATAATGATGACGATAATAATGATGACGATAATAATGATGACGATAATAATGATGACGATAATAATGATGACGATAATAATGATGACGATAATAATGATGACGATAATAATGATGACGATAATAATGATGACGATAATAATGATGACGATAATAATGATGACGATAATAATGATGACGATAATAATGATGACGATAATAATGATGACGATAATAATGATGACGATAATAATGATGACGATAATAATGATGACGATAATAATGATGACGATAATAATGATGACGATAATAATGATGATAATAATGATGATAATAATGATGGTGATAATAATGATGATGATAATAATTATGATGATAATGATGATGATAATAATGATGATGAATAATAATGATGATAATGATGATGATAATAATGATGATAATAATGATGATGATAATTATGATGATGATAATGATGATGATAATGATGATAATTATGATGATGATAATAATGATAATGAACAGGTTGGCAAGGACAGCGCTCAAAGGAGAGCCCATGGCCATGCCAAACCTTTGGTGAAAGTACTGGTCCTGGAATTTGAAATAATCAGCGGTGCTCATTTGAAACACTCAGGGGACCTATTGAATAGAATTAAGGACGTTCCTGTTCGCAACAAAAAGCTGGCCAGCCTGGATGTGACCTCGTTATTCACACGTGTCCCGACCCTTAAAGCGATTGACCTCCTTAGGGCTAAAATCACTAGTTCCCACACTGACCTCCCTATTCCCCCCAATGACTTTGTGGATTTAGTACAGCTTTGTGTCCAATTTAATTATTTCAAATTCCAGGACCAGTACTTTCACCAAAGGTTTGGCATGGCCATGGGCTCTCCTTTGAGCGCTGTCCTTGCCAACCTGTTCATGGAATTTTTAGAAGCAGGGCCTTTCTCAGATATCGTTCCTGGCAACGTAGTATGGCTTCGCTATGTGGATGACATACTATTAATTTCCCCCAGACGGTTTGACATCCCCAAACTCCAAGTGGCTCTGAACGAGGTTGAGCCATCCATCCAGTTCACCTTGGAGGAAGAAATCAACGATTCCCTTCCATTTTTGGATACCCTTATTATCAAACATGATAATTTTGTAAAATTTACAGTCTACAGGAAACCAACCAATAAGGACGATTTGACTCACTTCCTATCCCACCATGACCTCAGTATTAAAAAAGGTGTAGTCATAGGTTTCTACCTCAGAGCTCTCAGAATATGTAGCCCTGAATTCTTAGAGGACGAGTTTAGGCACATAAAGGAGGTTTTTCATAAATTAAAATATCCTGAGTGCATCATCCACCAGTGTAAGAAAAAGGCACTCAAAATAATGGAAGGGCGGGAACCAACAAAAGATCCAGCTAGGAGGCTTATCCTTCCAGCCAGCAGCGTCACCGCCACCCTCACCCGGACACTTGGGCGTTGCAACATTCAGGTAGTGGGCCAGTCCAGCAGAACTATCAAAAAGCTCTCAAGAAGGAGTGACAGCCAGTACGAGATGTGGGGAAAAAACGCTGGTGTCTACCGCATACCCTGTGCTGGATGTGATAAAGTATACATCGGCGAGACCTCCCGTGACCTGAAGACCCGGATCCGGGAGCATCGCTACGATTCCCGGAACAACATCACCACCAACGCCTGTGTTATCCACCGGAACACCAACGACCACCTGATGGATTGGGATAACGCAGAACTTCTGTTTAGTGAACCAGACAGGATGAGGAGAAAATGCCTCGAAGCGGCCGCCATTCAAAGCTTCAAAACCATTGAGCAGAACAGAGGCATGTTTAACATCGCCCCTCCTATCATCCATCTGTTAGCCGCATTAAATAAATGTATGAAATGTCCCCCTTAGTCCACTTCAACAAACTGTCCGAAATGTCCTCCTTTGTCTCCACCAAGTCCCACCCGTCCCCCTCCTCCCCCTCCACCTACCACCCACCCCTCTGATAACCACTCCCAGTTCCTTCCCTGTTGGCTTATATGTGCTCAGAGTGTGTGTCATGTCTGTACTTGAAAAAGCTGTAACAAGCGAAACGTAGTACCAATAAAGGTTTCGATCTCACAAGGTGTTTATTCTCACAATGACAATGACAATGGTAATGACAATGATAATGACAATGATAATGACAAGACAATAATAATGACTGACAATAATAATGACAATAATAATGACAATGACAATGACAATGACAATGACAATGATAATGATGATAATGATAATGATGATAATAGTGATAATGATAATGATAATAATGATAATAATAATATAATAATAATAATAATAATAATAATAATAATAATAACAATAATAATAACAACAACAATAACATGCGCAAGACAGCATTATCATCTACCGATTTATAATTGCTGACGATTTCTTTGATCCATTTCTCGTCTTTTCGATACGAAGTACTACAAATGCTTTTGTGGAAGACAGTGATTGCATTTCTCTGGCACGAAGTGTTTTCAGAAGCACTACGGTTCAGCAAGTCCTTAGTTTTGTTATCAAAGTCTGTGTTAGCGTAACCTTTGTTCACTAACATCAGGCGTACTGTAAGTGCTGAAGTTCAGCATGCAGCAATTACCAAGCAGAGCAAACCTTAATCTCCCGCCCTACATAAGCCTTGATTACATCTCTTATGTAATCTTATGTGCATTCGCCCTCACCATTCATACACTTGCGCGCGTTGGTAGGCTTGCGGTAAATTGTGGTAATAAATTCATCTGATGACCCGTCGACCATCACGTCGAGAAACGGGAATTTGTTGTTATTATTTAACTTCATCGTGAATTTTAATTCAGGAATAACCTACAGACTAGATCTGAGTTCCTTGAGTAACTGTAGGTCATCTGCACACACAAAAATACTATCAATTTACCTACGATATAAAATTGCTTTGGTAGAAAGGTTTTTCACGGCGTCTTCAACAAAGGCCACGAAAGCCTGGGCAAGGAGAACATCTACAAAAAGGATTATAAAGGCGGAGAATGTCGACAGGAGACCTTTTGGTCCATATCTTCCAATGCCAGAACACGAGTGTAGAACAGTGAAAACATTAAAAAGAAAATTAATAGTTGTGACAATGCTGTGGTGTTCAATTCAGTATGTATATATACTGTATATATATACTGTATATACATATATATATATATATATATATATATATATATATACATATATATATATATATATACATATATATATATACATATATATATATACATATATATATATACATATACATATATATATATACATATACATATATATATACATATACATATATATACATATATATATACATATACATATATATATATATATATATATATATATATATATGCATATACATACATACATCATTATATGACAGAAAGATGCATGCATAATTAACCACAAAATTGTATACAAGTGACACCGACTTAATTTGATTTGTATTTTGACCCAACAGGAAAAATTATATCAAATATCTTTTTCATGATAAAATATTTTTAATAGAATAACATACATATATATGGAGGCTCGTCTGTACTTGTTTATCAGAGCAAGAAATTATACCACCCAATTTTTAGAATAAAACAAAGGATAATACTGAACTTATCCATTCAAAGCCCATCCTCTCTCCTCTCTCTATCGAACTCTTCCCACTGTACATTTTTATTTCCAAGTTACTCTCAATAACTCCCAGCAAATCACTTCATCTTCAACGGACTCCCTTGCCTCTCATTATTTACAGTTTCTTAAATTACAACAAATTTCTTAACCTATTGTTTATTTCTATTGGTGTATTCATGTATATATTTATTCATGTTTTATATATTTATATTTTGTGTACTTACAAATTTATTTC
>NC_134781.1:73380571-73385571 GCF_046742065.1 Oratosquilla oratoria | reverse complement strand
TATATATATATATATATATTATATATATATATATATATATATATATATATATATATATATATATATATATATATATATATATTTTTTTTTTTTTTTAAGAACACTGTAAGAAACTTACGGTGATATTCTTAAAAAAATCTTTCCTTATATAAATCTTTCCCTTCCAAGGATTTATATAAGGAAAGATTTTTTTTTTTGAGAATACCACCGTATGTCGAGTTGTTTCCCGAAGGCCCTTGCCAGGCAGGACGGCGACCGAACACCGACCTAAAAAACCCAGTGGCTTGCCGCAACTGACAGGGTTTTGCTCTACAAGGGGTTTTTCACTTCCCACGGAGTGTGAGTGGGATGGTGAGCTTATTCTGAGGCGGCTGCAATTCTTGTAGGGTAATCCCGAAGTCAGAAGAATTACCGATTGATCCCCCGTGACCTATCTTGGACTGAACAGAGTCATCTGGCGTAAGGCAGAATGAAATGTTTAGCGTACAAGTCAGTAGCTTAAGGTCTAGGTCATAGGTGGGCAACCCTTTGGAACGCGTGCCAAACCTGGCACACAAATGACTTTTTTTCCGGCACGCGAGACATAGAAAAATTAATTAATATATCTCCATCTTATATGACCATTGGTAACCGCATGCTGGACTGAGCGGCGCACTGTGGACGTAGGTGGAGGGAAGGAGGCCTATACTCGAAGGTAGGCCTATAATTTTACTCCGTTGGCACGTGAGAACATTTTGTATAAAAATTTTTGCTTGATTTTGGCACCACAAGAAGGTTGCCCAGCCTTGGTCTAGGTAGTTCTAACTCCACCGTAGTGATGAAGTATAGTGAACTAAATAGTATTAAGTCTATTAAGCACGTCACATTAGCCATGTAGTTCTTCAATACGGGTACCAGCGGCAGTCTGTAACTCAGACTGAATACGATGGGCAAAGGAGATGCCTCGGGAAGACGTACATATGCATAATCCTTGTATTATCCAACGCTTAAATGCATAATTTTCACATCATTACTCTAGGTTTAATGCTGCGAATCATCATGTTTATTTCAGGAGAGGAGCACACATCAGGAGACGCTGAACATAAACGAAAGCAGTCTCCTTTGCTCTTTATGTTATGGCGTTATCACTTTGTGTTGTTTTTCCTTCAATCTCCAACTAATCGGTGGTAGCACCCACCTCCAGATTATTTTTCGCCTTAAAATCACGATGTCATTTGATATCCTGGAGGAAAAAAAAAAAATTCCTTCAGCATTTCAGGTTTCTTCCCGAAAGCTGCCGGCCTCGAATTTGTTCCAACAGTGGAAGGGAAAATTAGCCCAGTGTGGTAACTTCTTTAGGTAATTACTGAATTGAAACCTGGATCCACGGTGTGGAAGGCGAGACCGTGGAAGCAATACGACGTACGGCACACAGGAAGATTCATGATAAATATGTACTTGAACAGAAATCAGCTCCCTTTCATAACGTATTAATCTATTATTCACTCAATCGGATAGTGCCTGTTTACTTGTAACCACAATGTCCTTGATGACATTCCTCATTGCCGTAGGACAGATGGGTTTACGGAAATGAGCTGTGAAGAAACTAAGAGCAGATAGAGATGAATGGAGAGTGTAGGATGGTATGAACATAAGATAATAAGAGTGGAGGAGACTGCAAGAGACCATAGGGCCTACACAATACAGTTCCGCGACCCTTACCATCTTTCATTCCTATAAAGTTATCTAACTTTTTCTTAAAACAACCAATTACTTCAGCGCTCAGTACTGTTACCAAATCTATTCCATTCCAGTTCTTGCCTATTTCCTTCCAAAAACCTAAATTTGTCTTATTTAAATCTATGTGAGATAGCTGTATGGTGGAGAATGGAGTAAAACATCTGGTTAAACTGAGATAAGGAGTGGAGGGGTTGGACAAAGGCGTGTGAAGGAAAACATGGTGAAGGGCGAACATGAATGATACAGTATGACAAAAAATGACGAAGGACAAATATAAAACAGTGAAAGAAAAAGAGTAGAGAATGGAACGGAGGAAAAGAAAATGCAGAGAGAAAAAAGAAATCAGCTGAATAAATGAAAGAAAAAAACGAGAGGAAACAAAGAATGGTAAGAGAGGGACGATACAGAAGAAAGAACGAAGAAAAATATGTATTCATGGTTTGAATGATGGTACATGGAAGGAATAATAATGGAAAAATAAATCCAGACGGAAATAAATATATAAAAAATGGGGGGGGGGTCTTTAGCTACAGTGACGTGACTTCCGTGTAATGACAAACCACTTTATTCAGAGGAGGGAGGAGAACGACGATCGAGGACTTGATGTCGACCTCGAAAGATCATAGAGTCTGGAGACTGGAGGTGTCTTGCTGTAACAGCCAGGGACTTTCAGTAGGCCCGAATCGCCAACGGGATGCGTGAGGCTGTGGACTGGGGCAAGCTAGACTCCTTATCTATCAAGACACTCATCTATATTTGATGGAAGTGTCTTGCTGTAACAGCCAGGGGAGGGGTCTCCAGTAGGCCCGAATCGCCAACGGAGTGTGTGAGGCTGTGGACTGGGGCAAGCTAAACTCCATATCTATCAAGACACTCATCTATATTTGCTGGAGGTGTCTTGCTGCAACAGCCAGGGGAGGGGTCTCCAGTAGGCCCGAATCGCCAACGGAGTGTGTGAGGCTGTGGACTGGAGTGAACTAAACTCCTTATCTATCAAGACCCTCGTCTGTATTTGATCAGCTGGCATTCGCGAGATCAAATATCTAAGAGTTACGTCACTGTTCCAAAAAGCTTTATTAAGCTCTCAGGCACATATCAGAACCGCGATGTACATAAGAACATGTGAATGAAAGAGACTGCAAAAGACCATAAGACCTATACTAGGCAGTTCCAGGTCCATTACCACTTATCATCCCCATCCACAAAGTTATCTCTCTTAAAATAACAGATAGTTTCAGCGCTCACTACATAATGATCAAGTCTATTCCATTCGTTAACCACTTTGTTTTTACCATATCCTTCCTATATATTTTATACTGGCTAGCCGCAGTCGCTTTCTTGAACCTTCATGATGGTTTGCTTAACGAGGGAAGTAAGGGCCCTTTACACGGTCAAACGATTTATCAAACCCAGTTTGTCAAACAAGTGTTTCAGGTGATGTTTGACAGCGTGAACGGGGTATTTGGTTGTCAAACACGTTTGTCAAACCTGTTTGACAACCAAAAACCCTATTCACACTGTCAAATATTACTTAAAACACTTGTTTGACGAACCGGGTTTGACAAATCGTTTGACTGTGTGAATGGCACCTTAGACCTCCTTCAGGTGTCTGACTTACTACGGTGAAGCGTTAATCTCATCTCACTCTGATTTGTGGAAGACGATTTCACTGAGTTTCAGATTCGTCGCTCATGCGACTGGGTTAAGATCATCTTGATTAACTCCTTGATTTGATTTTGTCTCGCAGAGGAGTTAGGACCATCTCACTTATCTCTTTCCTTGTGATGACACAATGTAAAGGTTTTACTTTGGTTAATGGGAAGTTGTTTTATTCACCTAGTTAAGCGTTACTGTAACGATGAAGTTAAAGAGAAGAGGATTAAAATAAAACCGGGATATTATTGTTTTCACTGACTGATTCAGTTCAATGTCTCGAATACCATCCCCCTTATCGGGAGACTAAGACGGTTTCCCTTACAGAGGACTATGTAGCGTGGAATTTTATTGAACCATGCCCTTGGTCCAACTCGCTGGCGGTAGAATTCAAACCTCCGTCACTTCGAGCGTTGTCGAAAATAACGACGCTCACTATCCAGTAAATTTCTCGAGATGACATTAAATTACTCGAAATCAATTCCTCGAAAAATAAATTCGCGAACGATTAATTGCTCGATTGATCATATTGCTCGAAAATGGCGAAGAATATCCGAAAAAAGAAGGTAGGAGAATACAGCAAAGGTTACAATTTTATTATTCATTGTTAATTGAACAATTGGTAGATAAATTAAGAACGAGTGCATTTTGACTATTTTCATTAATCTTTATATTAAGAAAAAAGAAACATAAAATGTATTATTGCCAACATTTACTCTATTTTCATGCAACACTCCTTAAGTACTCTTCTACATTGTTTGTTTCGTCATAGTTTCATGCGATATTCTGTAATCTCCTTGCACGGTCACGGTACTTTTTTTTATCTGTACCCAGCTGTACTTGTACCTCGTACATATTGTTTTAAATCGAAAGTCTTGTAAACTTTGTATGTATGGCTTTAGCAGCATCAGTTTCAGCAGCGTCTCCTGCACGGCTGTGATCCCCACCTCATTTCTGGATACTATCATTGACAATGATAACAGGTGCTAAATATTTGATTATTTTGTCCTTAATATTTAGACAGTTAAGATAAGTGGGTGGAAGGGGTAGTGGATGGGAGTGGAATGGGTGGGAGTAGGGACGTGGCTCTGACTAGGCTACCCCTCTTATGAGGGAGAAAAAGCTTTTGATATATAGATAGATAGATATATCCATCCACATGAAATTTCTTTTTTCCTTTTTCGCTCTCTACAAAAATTATATCCATCTCGACGGTTCGAGATTTCCAGAAATACTGAAATTGAAATAGAAAACAGTTACAAGAAGAAAAAGAGAGAGGGAGAGAGAGAGAGAGAGAGGGAGAGAGAGAGAGAGAGAGAGAGAGAGAGAGAGAGAGAGAGAGAGAGAGAGAGAGAGAGAGAGAGAGAGAGAGAGTATTTTACGACCAGGAACATGATCAGCAGTATTCAACAACTGATTTCGAGCAATAGATAATCCGAGAAATTATTTTCCAGTTATTTACTGTCGAGCAACTTTATTTCGAGAATTTTTCTTAGATTCACGACATTCGGCCAGCAAGCACCCCCATCCCGGGAGCAAACGTTCTGTGATTAGAGAAGGAAAGCTAAGAAGGAAAACGATTGAGTTGCTTACACCTGGAGGCCCTTAGCTGCAACCAGAGCAGTCTC
>NC_134781.1:73345571-73368071 GCF_046742065.1 Oratosquilla oratoria | reverse complement strand
CATTATTTATGTTTATTTTATTTGTTGTTATTTATATAATTGTAATTTTTATTTATTCTTTTTGAATAAATAAAAATTACAATTATATAAATAACAACATATAGAATAAACATAAATAATGAATAAAATAAATAATGGTTTTAGTAAGAAAAATAAAAATAGGTCTCCAGCCCTTCCGCCTATTTTATTGATGCTAACTTCTAAATATATACGGACAGTTTTTCTTAGTGGGGGGGGAGGGCTGAAAAAAAAACAGCCTCAGAACTAAGAGGGAATGCAAAACTCAGTACTGTCCAGGACCTCAAAAAAAAAAAAAAAAAAAAAAAAAAAAAAGGTGCTGAGCCTGTGTGTACTGATGTGTATATCTGACGGAAATGAATGTGCAGCTGATGTTTAGAACGAAAAGACTAAACTATGAGACTCGCGCTCCGAGACCCTAGGAACGATGATAACAGCTAAAGACGCATATTGTGAGATCTCTACAAGGATATCAAAGCCACGAGACGCTATGGGAATTTATACTAGAGGCCAACGCTGTAAGGAACATACCAAAGGATCCGTGCTGTCTGAACTGATTTTCCAGTTCTTTTCACACATGTCCATTTTCTTAAGGGTTCAATATCCCAAGAACAAAATTGCACGACCATTTTTGACTTTACAAGGCTTCTTCAGCCAGAAGCTAAGGTTGTCGTAACGTCCTAAAATTACTCGCAAATTCTCTCAAGCATACTTCCCTTAAAATGTCAGTCATCTCCCTCCCCCCCAAAAAAAAGAATCTCACTATTGAATTACTGTCATCACTGCTACAATTACCACTACCAGTGTCACTACTGTTACTGATATCACTACCTATACTACTACTATTACTAGTGCGGCCACTATTACCCCGACCGTTACCAGTACCAATAAATCTACCATTACTACTGCATTCAAAATATCTTCCTCAGCAATACCAAATGGGAAAGCAAATCCGCGTTTCTGTTCCTCTCTACCCTACCCTAACCTAACCTAACCTAACCTAATCTAGCCTCCTTAACTCCACCTCCCCATGAATCTATCACTCCTTAATTTCTTTCCCAACCAAACTACTTCCATCGCTTCCAGCCTCCAGTGTCTGAAAGGACGGAGCAATTTCTTATCCCTCTCCTTCCGTTTCTCATTTGCCTGTTTAGAAATTCTAAACGGTTTCTTTTGGATGTGAAAGCGGAGGAGTGGTAGTGGATGGCGATGGCAGAGTAACGTAAGAGTCAGCTACGGGTGAGGCTTGGTAAGGGTTATAAGTCTGGTTCGGGTGAGTTTCGAAAACGGAGTTTGGGACTGCGAGATGTGTCTGCTGGTAAGAATGGGGACCTCCTGCAAATATCAGTTCTCTTATTGCCACGATGAGTGACCCTTCCTTGGTTATCATAAGGATGGAGGGAGGAGGGACTAGAACGGGAGAGGAAGTGGATGAGGACGAAGAGGAAGAGGAACAGGAGAAAGAAGAAAAGGAGAAGGAGAGGAGGAGGAGAGGGAAGAGGAGGAGAGGGAAGAGGAGGAGAGGGAGGAGGAGGAGGAGTAGGAGGAGAAAGAAGATGAGGAGGGGAGAAGAAGGAGGAGGGGAGAAGAAGGAGGAGGAGGGGAGGAGGAGATGAGGAGGGGAGGAGAAGGAGGAGGAAGAGGGGAGGAGGAGGGGAGGAGAAGGAGGAGGAAGAGGAGGAGAGAAAAGAATACTGAAAGGGAGATATGAGAAGAAAATATGATATGAAAGAGGAGTGTAAGATATGATTATTAAGAAGTCTGCGGATGCACAATTCGTATTTATCTAAGCGATAACAGGGAGGAAAGGCAAGGCGGAAAAAAGAAAGGGGTAAATAAATAAATAAATGAATAAATAAATAGAATAAAATAAAGTGTGTCATCAGCTGAAAGAGTGAAGAAGGGTGGGGGGGAAGGAGACTGGAAGTAAGAGTTTTGGGAAAGGATGGGCACAAAATAGAAAAAAATGAATGTGAAGAAAGAGAGAAACGGGGAAGAAACGAGGAGAGCTGCAAAGTGAAAATGGAACAGAGGACAGAAGGAAACGGTGATAGATGACGAAAGGATAGTTAAGGTGAAAGTTGTGGGGAGTATGATAAGAGGGAAGGAAAGCAAAGAAAAGGAGAAAGAGAACAAGGTGGAAACTATAAAGAGGAAACAAAAGCAAAGAGGCGTAAAGAGGGAGAAAAGTATTGCCACTAAAGGAACGAGGTTCCAAGATAAGAGGGAGGGAGGAGGGTGGAGGGGAGTGGAATATATAGGAAATGGAATGGGTGGGAGTGGTTTCTATGCCTTTTTCTTTTCGGCTACTCCCCCCCCCCCGTGTAGGGGGAAAAAGCCTTGGGTATATGTATGTATGTACTAAAGGAACGAAGAGTAATGGAAGGGGACGCATAAAGAGGAATAAGAGAGTATGTAAAAAAGAGGGAGACGGAAGAAAGAGGAAAGGAAAAGGTTAGAAATGAAATAAAGGACGAGTGAAGAAGGAAGAGGAAAAGGATGAGGAAGAGGAAGAAGAAGAGGAAGTAAGGAAAAAGAAGAGAAACAGTAAAGTTAAGACGAGGAGGAATAGGAGTAGGAGGAGCAGGAACAGGAGGAGTAGGAGATGGAGGAAGAGGAGGAGAAGAAGGAGGAAGAAAAGGAGGAGAAGGAGGAGAAGGAGGAGGAAGAAAAGGAGGAGAAGGAGGAGGAGGAAGAAAAGGAGGAAAAGGAGGAAAAGGAGGAGGAGGAGAAGGAGGAGGAGGAGGAGGTGTGAGACTGTTGGGTGAGCCACTGGCAAGTGTGGAAGGAACTACAAATCGATCCGAAGTCAATGACAGGAAATGAAGACTGTCCTGGAGTCTCTAGAGCCGCAAACTGTGGTAGCCCGGCCCAGGTCTCTTCAGAGCCTCTGACCCAACTGAAATCATCCGACCTAACTAAGTACAAAAACCATAAGGAGTATCAGGGTCAAGCAAGACATAAGCGGGTAATCACGAGAGTGTAATCCAGACCCTTCTGTAGTAAACATTGTCGATTCGTCTGACGTTGGCTAGACTGAGATCCTACAGTGTGTGGGCAATATGCAGCCCTCATACTGGGATCTCACCGACACCCGAACACCGTTCCCGGAGTAGTTGGAAGAGGCAGTGCAAATTGTGCCGTGAGAGAAAGTTTTTAACGAAGGCGCAGCCTATATATCCTCCTCCTCGTACTCCTCTTCTTCTTCTTCCTACCTCCCTGTCGTCTCCTACTCTTCCCTTGCCTCTTCCTCCTCCTCCTTTTACTCCCCTTCCTCCTTCTCCACATCCTATTCCTTTTCCCCCTTTTTCTCCCCTCTCTTCCTCCTTGTCTTTCAAAACCTTTTCCATCTTCTCCCTTTCCCCCTTCACATCCTCCACTTTCTTCTTCTTCTTCCTTTATTTTTTGCCTCAACCTTATTCCACCTCCTCCTTTTCTTCTTCCTCATCAGATTCCCTCTCCTACTGTTCTTCTCCTTCCCTCTTCCTTTTCCAGACTTTCTTCATCTTTCTTTCCTCGTCTGAACACTTATCAAGGTTTTACAATTCCTCCTCCCCAGGTATCACGCGAATCTTATCAGACAAGACTCGTCGAGGAAATAACCTTTGTATATATATATACACTATTTCTTCCGTGATATATAATGTCCACTTTAAGTATAATATAAAACTTGAGCCTCTTCCATGCCTGGGAGATGGTCTCATTCTCGCCAGAATGACCGCACATTGGACCGTAACAGTTATTTTCATATTAAATGACCATTTTTGTAGTTATCACCACTTACAGCCCACGAAGGCACCCAAGTTAGTTTACATTGATTAGCATAAGACGTCAAGGGACCACGTCGTTAACTTTGGAGAAAATTATGAGATACTCGTTACATTGTTCTCTTGAGGCGAGTTTACAGCCACGGTGGAGGCATACGGCGAGGCTGCTGAGTGATAAATTATTTTTTTATTTTTTTATTTTACTCCTTCAATCAGTTTACACTAACTCCATGAAAAGTATTCATTTATTTCATCGAGTGATTTTATTGTATAAGTATTTTGATATATATATATATATTATATACATATATATATATATATATATATATATATATATACATATATATATATAGTATATATATATATAATATATATATATATATATATATATATAGTACATATATGTACATATATATATACACATATATATACATATACACATATATACATATACATATACATATATATACACACATCATATATATATATATATAAATATATATATATATATATATATATATTATATATATATACATACATATATACATATATATACACATATGTACATATATATATATATACATATATACATATACATATATACATATATATATATACATACATATACACACACACACACACACACACATATATATATATATATATACATATGTATATACATATATATATACACATATATATACATATACACATATATACATATATATATATACATATATATGTATATATGCATATATATACATATATATATACATATATACATATACATATATATATATATATATGTATATGTATATATATATGTGTGTGTGTGTGTGTGTGTGTGTGTGTGTGTGTGTGCGGTTTTTTTTTCTTTGCATTATTGTATTAGTTCTTTTTCATCAAGAAACAAAATATGTCACAAATCACGTATTTAGAACAAATTAAGTCTTCTAAGCTACTGTCTGCAGAAACAGGTTGGCAGATAACCTAACTGTATACAGACACGCTTCGGTAGACACTCCATGTTAGGTTGGGCGAGATTAGGTTAGGTTAAATTGGTCTAGGTCAGATCAGGTTAGGTTATTTAGTTTATCTATAGAAATGTTTCGACAAAAAAAAAAAAAAAAAAAAAAAAAAAAAAAATTCTAGGCAGAAATTCCGATTCGAAGTCTACGGATCCGGGTTGTCAAAAATCCTGAATTCCTTCACCCCAAGAGAAAAATTCACGTTCATGCATCCCCAGCCATCCCCGACTGTAATTACATTATTTGAGACAATTAGAGCAAACATTGTCAAAGCGGGACACTACCGCAAGAACTCCATCACGGAGATTCAGAAAATGAGGCGTAGATCTTCCTAAGAATGAAAGTGGTGGATGGTATAACCTACGATTCTGTATATTTAATGACTTTTGGCAACACGAAGACCCGATTTAATTTAATTTGAAGAAACCCGTGGTGAAACAGATATAAAAAAATGAATAAACAAATACATGAATATATGAACAGATAAATGAACGAATAAATGAATTATTAGATAAACAAATAGATAAATATATATACAAGTGAATGAATATACAGGTAAATGGATAAATCAATAAATATGAATAAGCAAGTATGATAAATAAATAAATAAAAACAAATAAATAAATATATTATTTAATAAATGAATAATTAAACATATAAACGAAAAGATAAACAAACAGAAATTAGTTTCGTCTCAACCATCACGATCATCTTAATACCACAAGAATATTTAGTCTTGGTTACCTTAAGATATTTTCTTGTGATATAGAAAAACCTCTTGTACAAATGGAATCTAAAATCTTCATCGGCTTATCCTCTTTTATCAACTTCTTAGTGACCACGGGATTACTTATAAGATTTATTAAAATCTTGTCCTGACTCCTGCTAATTTTTCTAATTTTGTTTAGCGAAATTTTTGTATATCAAAAGGTAAAAATCTTGATAACAGGTTTCAGTAACATGAAGCTTTCATTTTATAGCTCATTTCAACATGGCTAATTTTTTAATGTTTTACACAGTAAAAATATTCCTCTTGATTATTTTCTACAAAACATGTCTCAGAAATCTTCTTGCTGGCCGCGACGTTAGCATTTGCGCTTTGGCAAAGCGTTTGAAAATTTTTACAATTAAAAAATATATATATAGAAATAATAAGATCCTCATGAAATAATTCTAAAGGGTCTTCTTATCATGAAAGAAAGAAAAATATTCTGTTTGTTTATGGCATAAGACCTCAGTCTTAGTATTACGACATAAGCTTTCGGGCTCTCCGCATATTAAATATGGAAGGTAGGCCAGGTTCCTGCATTATGGAAAAGGTCTTGAGAATTTTAGGCCTATGAAACAGGAGTCCGAAGTTGGTGTCCATCATTTTTCTTTGTGGGAGCTAGAGTCCCCTGGCAAAATATTAGCCGAGGGGTGGAAATAGAGGTAGAAGATGCTAAGGAACACGTGAAAGTAAAAATGGACATTATCACACAGTTGGATGAAGAGAAGGAGGAAGAGGAGGAGGAGGAGAAGGAGGAGGAGAAGGAGGAGGAGGAGCAGGAGGAGGAGGAGGAGACAGAGGTATAAAAGGACAAGATCGAGTGGGAATAAGAACAAAAACAGGAATAGTAGGAGAAGTACTAGCAGGAATACAAAAAGAGATACGATCAAGAAAAGGGACAAGAAGAGGAACAAAAATCTTAAGAAGAAAGGAGGAGGAGGAGGAGGAGGACATGTGGTGGAGGAAGAGCAGGAGGAAGAGGAGAAGTTCAAGAAAGAGCAGCAGAAGGAGAGGGAGGAGGTGGAGGAAGAACAGGAGGAAGAGCAGCGGGGAGGAGGAGGAACAGAAAAACGAGCAAAAGCAGGAGCAGGAAGGGGAGAGTAGAAGGAAATGCAGGACAAGAAGAGAAAAATGGGAAAAATTGAGTTAGAACAATAATGAGGAATAGCAGAAAGAGGAAGAATGGAATGAGTAGAAGGAGGAGGAAGGGGAGGGATAAGACTAGGAGGAAGAATAGTATAAGGAGGAGTTCGAGGAGGAAGCAAAAGAAGAGTAGGACGAGGAGGAGGAAGAGGTCGTGGGGGAGTAGGAAAAGAAAGGCGAGGGTGAGGCAAGATTAGGAATAAGTGCAAGAGAAAGAGAAGAAGTTCGAGGCGAAAGTGGAGACTCGATGGGTCTGGATTTGAAAATTAAGGTTATAGAGAATGGGATGCGAGATAAAGTGGAGGGGGAAGGTGGCAAAGGTGGAGTGTGGTGGATATAAATGCGACCCTAGATGCACGAGGGATGAAGTAATGGAAGAAAGAGCAGAAAAGCAAACATGGCAATGGAAGGGCAAATAAAGATGAAAGAGAAGGTGGCACGTTGAAATGGAAGAAGAAAGAATAGTAGGAGAAAGAAGAATAGAATTAAAGGAGAGGCACCAAAGATGTATTGCAAATATGAAATGCAATATGATAAGAAAAGAGAAAACAAAAATAAGTTTGTGATGATGATGAGGAGGAGGAGGTGGGAAGAAAGAAAATGAGTAGGAGAAAGGGGAAAAAAGAGAAGGTGGAGAAGTGTTAGAAAGAAGAAGAAAAAGGAGAGCAAAAGAAAGAAAAAGAGAGGGAACAAGAGGAAGAAAAAGAGGAGCATGGACATCAGGAAAACGTGGAAACGAGGAAGATAAATAGAGGAAAAGGACGAAGAAATAATAAGGGAGAATAGTAGGGAATGGTATTGGATTGAAAAGGAGGTGAGGAAGAGAGGAAGAGAAGAAGGAGGAAAAGAAAAAGTAAAGGAGAAAGAGGAGAAGGAGGAGGGAGAATAGATTGTACTTGAAAAAAACGGGAGAAGATCTGCGACCCTTCCAGACTACATAACCCGAATAGCGGGACAAAAGAGCGCGATTCACTCTTCATGCTCACATGCTGATGTTCCAGTCTTCACCTTCCATAGGTCGTTCCCGACTGTTCCTACGTGTAAAGCAGTGATAGCTGTTCGTTCCAGTACATGTTCCAGAAGCGACCTGTTCCTATATACGTTCCTAGTGCACCTACAACTTGTGCAACTGTCCCTGCATCTGGAAGAGAAGCTGTTGTTCCAGCTGATGACGTCGTTCCAGTTTCCTAAGAGCCGTAATCAGCGTTCCAGGTTCCAGGATCCCCCAAGATAAGTCCATTTCTCATCGTGAATCTTAACTCTCGAGTTTCTGCTCTCATCACCTATTTTCTCATGGTCCGAGCTCTCTCAACATTTGGGGATTATATGTCATATTGTACTTTGGATTTTAGACTGTGCTTTGTTTTACGTTTCTTTACTCTTTTGAGGAATTATTTGTGCGTAAATGTAGTTACATTGTTCGGTTTAAAGTAGTATTAAGCACAGAAATTGCAAAGAATTAATCCTATTTCACTGATACCTTTGGCTATCTCCCTCGCCTTCCAGGCAAGCCCAATGTACCCACAACGATTAATCATCTGTCGCGCACCTAGAGACATCTGATAAAAATAAAAACAATTACATAGGTGGCTAGGTAAATCATACACGATAAAACAACGAGGCGATGAAATTATTAGCTCTTCAACTTAGCCCAAAATCCAATTGTCCAGCTATTGTAGATAAGCCCTCCACACATCAGTTGGTCAATTGCCCTGAAAATTGCTCCTGCACTGTCTTCGTCTTTCTTCCTATCCTCACCCTCGAATCCCGGCTTCAGCGTACTCCCCCTCCCCCCATATCGGGTTGTGGTGTGTGTGTGTGTGTGTGTGTGTGTGTGTGTGTGTGTGTGTGTGTGTGTGTGTGTGTGTGTGTGTGTGTGTGTGTGTGTGTGTGTGTGTCTCTCTCTCTCTCTCTCTCTCTCTCTCTCTCTCTCTCTCTCTCTCTCTCTCTCGAGGGTCGTAGGGGTCGGGTGGCCGTGAAGAGGTCAGGCATTGCCCACGGAGACGCTCCTTGACAACAGCAATCTCTCTCTAAATCTTTTCAAGAACCTTCTAACCTTCCATCCAGAAGCAAGATCCAAACTACCACGGTTTACGGGTCGCACTTCTCCTCTTCCTCCTCCTTCTCTTTTTCCTCTTCTTCCTCTTCCTCACTTCCTTTTTTCCCTTTTTTTTGTCGTCTCCTGCTTTATCTGGGGTTTTGCTTCCTTTTTATCTTTGTCATCTTCCTCTTCACTGTCTTTTCCTCCTTTTCTCATCAGCTCCGTCATCTTACAAGGCTCTCTTTCACCTATTTCTCTTCCCTATTTCCCTTCCCACCTACCCTATTTTAGAGAATAGGGAGAATACGGAGTAGAGAAGGAGGAGGAGGAGGAGAAGTAAGGGAAATATGGTATAAATTTTCCAAAGATCAAAACTCATCCAAACTGTACTAAATACTTATTATCCACAATAAAATAATGTTTAAGAGAAAACCGTGGTTCAAAATGAACTGAAAAAAGAAAGAAAAAATAAATATAATAAAAATTTCTCCCTCTCTCACATATACACATACCGATTTTCTCTTCAGCTGGGCGTGTTTTATTTTCTTAAGTTTCGTATTTAACTTGTTCTTTGTTTTGGTTCATATTCAGTGCTATATATATGAGGGGTACAGAAACAGAAGGGCATCCCCGCCACTTTTACTAGTTTCGAAGCACACACACACACACACACACACACACACACACACACACACACACACACACACACACATATATATACATATATATACATATATATATATATAGAGAGAGAGAGAGAGAGAGAGAGAGAGAGAGAGAGAGAGAGAGAGAGAGAGAAAGAGAGAGAGAGAGCAGGTTTACGACTTTCACGATCCGTGCTTAACTCAAAACCAGTAAAAATGGCAGGGATGCCCCTCTGTCTCTAGACGTCACATGTAGAGTTCATCTTATTCTGATTACTGCCCTATGATTCCAATATATCAAAGGGTACTTCCTTGCAATGAATTAAGTGCCATGTGTACATTTTGAGCTTTCATCAGTCGATTTTGTCCACACGAGAGGAGATTCTTGTTGAGAAGAAATTAATCATATTTGAGACGTCCAGAAACAGAGGGGCATCCCGGCCATTTTTTATTGGTTAAGCACGGATTGTGAAAGACATAAGCCTCATATATATATATATATATATATATATATATATATATATATATATATATATATATGTATATATATATATATATATATATATATATATATATATATACAGTATATATATATATATCCGTGCTTAAGTCGAAGCCAGTAAAAGTGGCGGGGATGCCCCTCTGTTTCTGAACACCTCATTTGTTCTCCTTTGGTTCTTTATGCTCTACGTCTGTGTAGATAATACTCTATTCCTATTTCATTTTACGTCCTTCTCTTCTTCCTCTTCCTCCCCCTCCTCCTTCTCCCCTTCTTCCTTCCATTATTACTCATTCTCTTCCTTTTCTCCCTCCTCTTCCTCACCCTTCGTGATAATTGCTCTCTTCCTGGCCCCTCTTCTTTCTCTAGCACTTTTTATTCCTCCTATTTATGTTTCTTTCCTCCTATTATATCCTGTTTTCTCAGTTTTTCATTCCCTCAGAGTATCTAAAGTTATTCCTATTCTTACATGTTTTTATTTCTTTTCTTTATCGTCTAACTTCCCATTTTCTTTTCCCCTCTCCCTATTCCTCTTCCACTAGATGGGATACTGACTACATAAATGTTATATGGTCAATATTCCAGGGACCTTAGCGACATCTGTACGGACCATTAATTTATGATCTGTTTTAAGTTCTATTAATCTTTCCTTTGACTAGCTTAGTTAAGTTTATCCGGGTCGGCACTGTTTCCAAGGATAGCCACGTTGATTATCGCTAATAAGAATACTGTTGTATTCATAATACTAATATAATACTAATGTAATAATACTATGATGTAATACTAATCCATTATACGAAATTTACTACTATAGTGTTAATTTGTAATACCAATGTATCATCTTTCCCCTCCTCCACTGTATGTACTTAATTATCTTTAACCTTAATCCTCCTCCTTCCTCTCCTTCCTGTAACATTTTATCGAATTCCACATTTCTCTGTTCTTTTTCGTCTTCCCCTTTCTCCTCCTCATTCTCTCCTTCCCTCTTCTCCTCCTCCTCTTCCTCCTCCTCCTTCCTCTCTTTTCTTCGCCATTCTATCGAAATCCACATTTCTCTGTACTTTTTCTTCTTCCGCTTTCTCCTTCTTATTCTCTCCTTCCCTTCTTCCCTCTTCTCCTCCTTCCTCTCATTTCTTCACCATTCTATCGAAATCCACACTTCTCTGTTCCTTTTCTTCATCCACTTTCTCCTCTTTATTCTCTCCCTCCCTTCTTCCCCTTCTCCTCCTCCTTCTCCCTTTCCTTTCTTTGCCATTCTATCGAATCCCACACTTTTCTTCATCCGCTTTCTGCTCTTTATTTCCTCCTTCTCTTCTTCCTCTTCCTTTATTTTCTCCTTCTCTTCTTCCTCTTCCTTTTTCTTCTTCCTCCTCCTCTTTCTTCCTCTGCGCCTCGTCCCCTCGTCCTCACCTCTCATTCTTGCTCTCCGTCTTCCAGGCGACTGGGATCTTGAGAAACCGGCTGGCGGGAATTGCTCGATTGTGTTGTGGAAAAAAGAATGGCGGTGTAAATGGCGTGTGGAGGGATGAGATAGAGCTGGTGGGGGAGGAGGAGGAGGAGGAGGAGGAGGAGGAGGAGGAGGAGGAGGAAGAGGAGGAAGAAGGAGGAGGAGGAGAAGGAGGAGGTGCAGGAGGAGGAGGTAGAGGTGAAGGTAGAGGAGGGGTAGGAGGCGGTGCAGGAGGAGGTGCAGGAGGAGGAAGAGGTGAAGGAGTAGGTGGAGGAAAAAAAGGAGGAGGTACTGAAGTAGGAAGAGGAAGGGGAGGAGGAGGAGGAGGTGGAGGCGAAAGAGGTGGAGGAGGAGGAGGAAGAGGAGGTGAAGGAGTAGTAAGTGAAGGAGGAAGAGGAGGAGTAGGAGGAAGAGGAGGAGTAGGAGGAAGAGGTTCAGGAGGAGGTGGAGGAGGAGGAAGAGGAGAAGGGAAAGAGGAGGGGAAGAGAAGGAGAAGAGAAGGGGACGAGGAGGGGAGGAGGAGGAGGGGAGGAGGAGGAGGGGAGGAGGAGGAGGAGGAGGAGGGGAGGAGGAGGGGAGGAGGAGGGGAGGAGGAGGGGAGGAGGAGGGGAGGAGGGGAAGAGGAGTGGGAGGAGGAGAAGAAGGGGAGGAGGAGAGGGAGGAGGAGGAGGAGGAGGAGGAGGAGGAGGAGGAGGAGGAGGAGGAGGAGGAGGAAGAGGAGCAGGGAAATGTGGGAGGAGGCAGAAAAGAAAGGGAAAGATCAGTTGAAAGAGGGGAAATGAGAGGAAGAGAAGGAAGAGGAGGAGGAGGAGGAGAAGCAAGAAGAAGATGAGGAGGAGGAAGAGGAGGAGGAGAAGAAGGAAGGAGAGGAAGGGAATGAGTACGAAAAGGTGAAGAGAAAGAAAAGGAGGAAGGGGGGGGAAATGCTTCACCTCGCGTTAGACTAGTGGAGAATGAGACAGGAATGTCGAGTGACCGAGAGAGATGATGAGTTAGTGAGTGGGCGAATGAGTAAGTGACTCATCTGAATGATTTTCCTAACAATCTTTATTCAAGCTGCATAACATTTACGCAATGTTCACACTAGTGGTTTGAAATGCGCGGGAACTGCGGCGGTATAGCATAATAGAATAAAATAAATAAAATAAAATAAAATATAAAAGATGAAATAAATTGTAGTAGCCCACCTGAAGTAAACATAAGAACATAAGAATAAAGGAGACTGCAAGAGACCATAAGGCCTACACTAGTCAGTTAGCTCTTACAGGCTTGACATTTGTAAGTTTTATTACGAGTCAGAGGCCAAGAATGATGCAGGCAAGGTCATCATATTAAGACAGCAGGGTAGAAATCATAGTAATGGAATTAGATTAGACAAACTTAGGATTAAGATAGGCAACAATTGGTTTACCAAAGGAGTAGTTAATGAATGGAATAGACTTAGTAACCATGTCTCAATGGTCTCAAACTGTCCGGAAATAGATTCAATTTGGAAGTAGGTAGAAACAACTTTGCCAACCGTGTAGTTAATGAATGGAATAAACTTCCTGCACAGGTAGTGCAATGTAGTTCAGTTCGAAGCTTTAAGAATCATTTAGATAAATACCTAAGTAAGATGCTGTAATGATTATGATTTATCTTATATTATTTGTTTTTGTTTTGTTATCATTTGTCTGTCTGATTTTCATTTATTATTAGTTATATGTCAATTTATTATTATTTACTATTTACCTGTTTGTTTATTATTTAACTATACCTATGCATTTATTTATGTATTTTATTTGTTATTTACATTATCATAGTTTTTATTTATTATTTTATTATTAATATGATTTTTTTTTTCGCATCCGACCTAGATATGGATCAAAAGGTCTCCTGTCGGCATGCTCCGCCTTTGTAATCCTTTGTAATCCTTTGATCAGGGGTTCTTAACCTTTTTTCTCCAATTCCCCACTTTTTAGTGAGCCAAGTAAATCAACATTTGGATGTAATGTATTAAATGTGGGGAATTCCCCACAGGTTAAGAGCCACTGTTCTAAATGAAGATTAGATGATATTATGTGTAGGGATGACATGTGGTAAGGAACATGGAACTGCCTGATGAAGGCCTTATGGTCTCCTCCGTTCTTTTGTTGTGTTCTTTAATGGGTTGTGGTGCTGCTTCTTGATAAAAATGGTTGAATCATTTATCTGAAATAGCCTTCTCGCCAAAGTAAACAGTGTACTACATCTTCACTGTAACCAAATTTACTTGTTTCCTTGTGAAATATTTAAAATAGATTATTCTTGTTTCTGTAAGTTTTCTTCATCTTTTATATGCTAGTCAATTTTGGTGCTTCTTTATCCTGCCTACACATTACCCCCGTAGTATTTTGTCCCTTCATAATTTATTTTTCGTAGGGTTTTATATTTGCATGCATCATGGTATAAATAATACGGAGATATCTATTATTGATTTACGTCTACCTTGTCATATATATATATATATATATATATATATATATATATATATATATATATATATATATATTTGCAGAAACCACTTGGAAAATAAAAGAAATTAATGCCACACGTTTTCGTCTATTCGAGACACGAGGAAGGAAAAAAAAAATAGTATAAGAAAGAAATGTAAATTATATTCGCCGAAGAAGAAAGAAACGAAAATTATACATATCACAAGGAATTCAATAGTAGTAAGACGATGCAGCGACAAATATGAACAATAATGAGAAAGAAAAGGAAAAGAAAGAGAAAATGGAAACTAAAGGACGAGGGTGTGACCAGTTACATGAAGGTGACATTTTTCTTTCAAGTCCGCAGAACTCTCACCGTTTATAGATCGATTCCCCCCTCTGCCGAATAAAATCGGCGATTGGCGTCAGTTCTTCATAAGATGTTATCAAAAGGAAGGAGGTGGAGGGTTAACTCATCGGGAAGAGGGAGGAGGGAGAGAAGAAGGAGGAAGGAGGGAGGAGGGAGGGAAGAAGGAGGGAGGAGAGAGGGAGGAAGGAGGGAGGAAGGAGGAAGGAGGGAGGAGGGAGGGAAGAAGGAGGAGAGAGGGGGAGTGAAGAGAAAGGAGGAAGGTGGAAGGCGGGAAGAGAGAAGAAGAGAGAGGGAGAAAGGAAGAGAGGAGGAGGAATGAGGTATAAAGGATGAGGAAGATGGGAGAAGGGTGGAGAGAGGATGGAGAAGGGTGGAAGGAGGAGGGAACAGGGAAGACGAGAGAGGATAAATGGTGGAGGGAAGAGAGTAGAAACGGGAGGAGGTAGATGGCGGGAACTAGAAAGTAATATAAAAGTAAATATAAAAGAGAGGGAAGAGAGTAGAAACGGGAGGAGGGAGGATGGAATGGGAAAAGGGAGGTGGAAGTAGAGAGGAGGGAGGAGAGAAGAATAAGGAGGAAATGGAAAACAGAAAGATAAACAACGGGATTGATAATGAAAGAGGTAGATGGCGGGAACTAGAAAGTAATATAAAAGTAAGAATAAATAAATGAATAAATAAATAAATAAATAGAATTAACAAATATATAAATGAATACATGAGTGAATTAATAAATCTGATGTATCACGAAAAGAACGCGAACAAGGATGAAAGTAAATAAATGAATAAATAAATAAATTAATAAAATAAATATATAAATGAATACAAGAGTGAATTAATAAATCTGATGTATCACGAAAAGAACGCGAACAAGGATGAAAATAAATAAATGAATAAATAAATAAATGAATAAAATAAATACATAAATGAATACAAGAGTGAATTAATAAATCTGATGTATCACAAAAGGAACACGAACAAGTATGAAAATGGGAGGAATGTGGAGGGCGAGACACGAGGAGAAAGGCCTTCCTGAGAGAGAGAGAGAGAGAGAGAGAGAGAGAGAGAGAGAGAGAGAGAGAGAGAGAGAGAGAGAGAGAGAGAGAGAGAGAGAGAGAGAGAGAGAGAGAGAGAGAGAGAGAGAGAGAGAGAGAGAGAGAGAGAGAGAGAGAGAGAGAGAGAGAGAGAGAGAGAGAGAGAGAGAGAGAGAGAGAGAGAGAGAGAGAGAGAGAGAGAGAGAGCCCCGGCATGGCGTGGGTGGTCGCCAGTGTCAGAGGACCGCCCCGCCCCGTTTTGGGGCCGGGGCGGGGAGCGGCGCTCCGGAGAAAAAGACGTCGTAATGAGGCCTCGGCGCATAAACTGCTCGAGTGAAGGCTAAGCGAAAAATAAGAAAAGAGGGGGCGGCAGGGCGAAGAGCTGGAGGAGGAGGAGGAGGAGGAGGAGGAGGAGGAGGAGGAGGAGGAGGAGGAGGAGGTGAGTTGGAAGAACAGGAGATGAAAGGTGAGGAGGAAGAAGGCGAGGAGGGGATGTAGGAGGGGCAGGAGGAGGAAGAAAAAGAAGAGGAAATGAAGACGCTAAGGATTATGATGAGAAGAAAAGAGAACAAGAGGAAGAGAATCAGAAGGAGAAACGGTGGAAGAAGGGATAAGGAGAACTGAAGGAAAAAAGTAGGAGAAAATAATAAAGGAATAAAAGGAGAAGAATGAGAAAGACAAGGAATAGGAGGATAATGAGAAGCAGGAGGAGGAACATGAGCGTGAAAAGGAGGAAGAGTAGAATTAGAGTGAGGGTAGGAGAGAGAGAGAGAGAGAGAGAGAGAGAGAGAGAGAGAGAGAGAGAGAGAGAGAGAGAGAGAGAGAGAGAGACAGAGAGAAAGAGAAAGAGAAGGAGAAAGAAAGAGGGAGGAAGAGAGAGAGAGAGAGAGAGAGAGAGAGAGAGAGAGAGAGAGAGAGAGAGAGAGAGAGAGAGAGAGAAAGAGAGAGAGAGAGAAAGAGAGAGAGAGAGAGAGAGAGAGAGAGAGAGAGAGAGAGAGAGAGAGAGAGAGAGAGAGAGAGAGAGAGAGAGAGAGAGAGAGAGAGCGAGAGAGAGAGAGCGAGAGAGCGAGAGAGAGAGAGAGAGAGAGCGAGAGAGAGCGAGAGAGAGAGAGAGAGAGAGAGAGAGAGAGAGAGAGAGAGAGAGAGAGAGAGAGAGAGAGAGAGAAGGGGGCAGACATACACATTGAGAGAGACAGAAGCAAAGAAATAAACGGACAGAAACGGAAAATGTACTTATAGTAGACGCACACATATACACATGTAGACAGACAGGTATAAAGAAAATACACATGGTGGATTCATACATATATATACCAAGAGTTCTTAGAGACAAACGGACAGACAGTCTAGCAAGGAGAGGAGAGGAAGGAGTTAATGACGAGAGTGAGAATTACAAAGGTGCGAAAAGTAGGAAGAGGGAAGGCGTAATTGGGCAAGAAAACGAGGCGAAGCAAAAAAAAAAAAAAAAAAAAAAAAATCCTACAAGAAAAAGTGGACGATGAGAAGCGGAGGGAAGGGTATTTACAAGTGGTTCACAAGCGGGGAACTGAATATAAAGGAAGTGAAACCGTGAAGCAGACAAAAATGAGGAGAAGGAGAAGAAAAACAAGACGAAAGAGGAGGAAAACGAAGAAGGAAAACAGAAGGCGAAAGAGAAGGAGGTGGAAAAGGAAGAGAAGGAGAAAGATGAGGAAGAGGAGAAAGAGGAGTAAAGGGAGGAGCGGGTAGAGAATGAGAAGAAATAGAAGCAGAAAGAGAATGAGAGGAGAAATATGAGAAAAAGGAGTAGGAGAACAGGGGGAAGAAGACAGAAAGTGGAAAAAGAGAAGGAAAGGAAAAATAGGAATGAAGTAGGACAAGAACGACGACGACGACGACGACGACGACGACGGTGGTGGTGGTGGTGGTGATGGTGGTGGTGGTGGTGGTGATGGTGGTGGTGGTGGTGGTGGTGGTGGTGGTGATGATGATGATGATGATGATGATGATGATGATGATGATGATGATGATGATGATGATGATGATGATGATGATGATGATGATGATGATGATGATGATGATGATGACGACGACGTCAACAACGACGAAGACGATGACGACGACAACGACGACAACAACAACGACGACGACTAAGACGATGATGAAGAGGAGGAGGAGGAGGAAGAAGATAAGGATGAAGAGGAGGAAGAAGTGAAGAAGGGTCAAAGGAAGAGGAAGAAGAGCGGACGAGGAGTACACGCATAAAAAGTAAAGAGAAATAGAAGGACAAGAGAGAAATGGAAGAGAACGAGAAGAAGCAAAAGAGGAAGACGGGACTCAAAAAACGGAGAGGTAATGAGGCCAGAAGCTGGATATCATAAATATGAACACTCTGGGTGCACCGTTACTCGCAATCACTGAGCGAACAAGAGGAACCAAGTAAAAGAAAAAGGCGGATAACGAGAGAGAGAGAGAGAGATGCGTAAACACGACAGGCGAAGCGTTCGATTAAGCCAAAAGGCACCTGTGCGGGGCCAATACCGTCCCTTTCACTTTGCAGGTTCGGACAGCCAGGGTAAGTGGTAGTCACTGGGGTTCGTTTGGCATCTTGATGGACGGAAGATGTGCTGAGGTAGAAGAGGCATTGAATACATACATACATACATACATACATACATACATACACACACACACACACACACACACACACACACACACACACACACACGACTCGTGGCGCAGTGGTAGAATTCCCGGCTGCCACTACGGCGGTCAGGGTTCGAATACCGTCCATGGTTGAAATAATTTCAGTATCGCTGCGCTGCGAGTCGTTACTCCAACTCTTGTGGACGGGGAGTTAGGTATGTGTGTGTGCGTGTAATGTCAAAGCATTACCCATAGATCGGTCATATATGAGCTCTGAGCTCACTTCTGGGAGAAAATAGCTGTCTGTCACGTGATACAAGACCATGGTGAACATACACACACACACACACACACACACACACACACACACACACACACACACACACACACACACACACACACACACACACACACACACACACACGTAACACACACACACACACACGTATATATATATATATATATATATATATATATATATATATATATATATATATATATATATATATATATATATATATATATAATTCAAGAGTCTCGGACTGTAATCGGATCTGGACGGACCAAGACGACAGTTAAGGTGGGGGTCTTTTTTTGATCCCTCCAGGCAGATTCAGGTCTTTCCTCAACTGGATAAAATAGTCTCAATACTTGTAGGCGATCCTTGAATGCTCAGTTACCTTTACCTACGCGTTTGCGGTCTCCCAAATGCTGAATAAAATCTACAAAGTGACAATTGGCGAGAAGGGTTCACGCATAGAATTGATCGAAGCCGCCACCGTTGTTCTTTGTGCTCGGCAGCCGAGCGAGTGGAAGTCACCAATAGCTTTGTGTGCTTGGATATCGAGCAGGCGGCCTTTCTGATGTTTGGATTGTGTGATAAGAAGCGCGTTGCCTCTAGAGCTTGATGACATGACTCAGGTTTACATAGACCAAGTTGTGGACACGTTGGTTACTACACCACATAATGTTACTTTGACGGCCGAGGGTTCTGTTCTTGAAGTGGCTGAAACGAACCTATCCCGCAAGAGTTCTTGACCAATCAAGACCCTTCTCCCGTGATCGAGTATGAACCAAAGGTCACTTGACTCTAATTATAAGGAAATGAAAGGCGTTTACAACACAAGCTATACTGAATATCTGTATAAAAGGGGTTCATTTTGACTTCCTTCCCACTGCAGAACGCCATCTACACTTTCTGAAGCTGAATCATCCCCCTCCTAACCAATTCTCATCATATCCACCACTACCTCCTCTTCCACCATCACCTCTTCCACCACCACCTCTTCCACCATCACCGCTTCCACCACCACCTCTTCCACCACCACCTCTTCCACCACCACCTCTTCCACCACCACCTCTTCCACCACCACCTCTTCCACCACCACCTCTTCCACCACCACCTCTTCCACCACTACCACACCACTTCCACGTCCTAATTACTCTCGCATACTCCCTTTACGGTTCCACCGCTTCTTCTTTTACTTTTGTCCACCCTTTTTTCATAGTTTTCTTGTCTATTGTATTTCATTTCCTCTTTTGTTTACTTTTTTTTACATTTTTTCTAAAATCTGTCTGTATTATTTGAGATTCTCTCTCTCTCTCTCTCTCTTTCTCTCTCTCTCTCTCTCTCTCTCTCTCTCTCTCTCTCTCTCTATCCCACTCTCTCTCTCTCTCTCTCTCTCTCTCTCTCTCTCTCTCTCTCTCTCTCTCTCTCTCTCTCTCTCTCTCTCTCTCTCTCTCTCTCTCTCTCTCTCTCTCTATCAACAGTGATCTATATCGCGGGTTTTGCTTCCACTATAGACAAACAGTCAATTACAGCCAAGTTGCGGCAACCAGACTTGCAGGCTGGGAGAGGAAGGAGGGGGCTCGAATGATCCAGACCAACTTGGATCTAACGTCCTACTCTTTGTTCAGGCCTGGTCCGAATCGAAATGTAATACCCTGTATGTCATGTCATCGTACTTAGTGTTTAAGTCCCTCAGTATGATCCTCCATAGTACACTTCATCCTTACACGTAATCCTCACACAGCAAGAGCAACCTACAGTGGATTGATCTTCACATGTAGGCTTTGTTCCTCCAAGGCGATTATTCTTAGATGAGAGCATATCCACGATGTAATAGGGTCTTGCTGAGTCGAAATTCCTTTTGGACATGAACATGTCCTTCAATGCACCAAACCGCCTAGAGCCCTCTACATGGAAACAGTCATCTACTTCCTGGACTTGGTAAGTTTACCTAAACTGAATTTATTAACCTGGATGAAATAATTTGGCGTTAGAGAGGAAAACATTTGCAAAGATTTCATCCGGGCAATGTTTTGATAAGATTGCTTGGAGTCATACAGAACAAGTCGCCTCATCTAGTTTGGTAACCACAGCAATTAAAGATAATTATCAGAGAGCAGACTTTGTCTGGGATGATATGTAATTTCATCTCTTCATACCAAAAGGGTCCCATTACCTTCTGATTCCTTTCATTGCTTTGCCTCTAACCTCGACTTACTTTTGCTGGACGGAATATACAAATATAGGTGACCTCTTTCCCCAGGTAAAGATATATAGAACAGCTGCTGAGTGTATGATTAACGAGGGAAAGGTCCTCTACCGTGTCTTTCCGCGGTAGAGGTTACAGTTGGAATTCCGTGGGCGTCGTCGAGTCTGGCGGTCTGTAAGCCTCTCAACCACGTCAGACTGAAGCTTATCTACATCGCGATTGGCCAGAACATGCTACAAGAGGCCAATCAGAGAGGTCGTGGGAAGGCAAGCATATGTACGGATTGTAATATAGGGCTTCAGGTGGAATCATCTACTTTGCCAAAGATTGTTACGCCAGTAAATATATCAGATCCCACTTCGCCAGGCTGAGATATAGTACGAAACTTTGAGACTCCTCCGCGTAGGAATACAATGTCCTTGTCTTCCTCTTTATTTCCTCTCACGTCCTTTTTCTCGTCCTCCATGGAATGCTTTTCCTACTCACTCCAGGTATATATTCTCTTCTTGCAGCCCGCGCCGCAATCTTCTTCCTACAGGGAATTTTCTCCCTTAGTCTTTCTCCCCTTCCTCCTCGTCTTAGGTAGCGCCTGCTGTTGGTAGTGTCTGCCAGCAGTCGAAAGACCTCTAGCTCAAATACTTTGACAATTCTCCCCTTCGCTAAGTCTTCATTTCTGTCATCTTCTTACCTTCCTCTCCTTCTCCTTCTCCCTTTCCCTATCCTCTCTTCTCTTACCTCCCCCACTCGCAGGTTTTCAAAATTTACTTCCTCTTTCTCCTTCTCTCGTCTCCCTTCCCAACCCCCGTTCTTTTCATATCCCTCTCTTATTTTCTCGCCCTTCTCCTACTCTTTAATAATTGTTTCTCCCTCTCCCTTCCCTGATTTTCTCCCTCTCTTCTTTCTCACTCATTATGAAGACATGAGTAAAATGATCTCTTAGTATACTCTCCTTTTCCAGCCAGTTGTCTTTACTTGATGAACGTTTGAAATCAATCCACTTATTTCTCCTTCTCTGTCTTTCTTACCTTATGTTTATATTTTTCAATTCTTCTCTTCGTTTATTTCTTTCCTATTGTTTTTATCTGTTCTATTTCTTCTTTTCATTCTTCATTTCTGTTGGTCTTCCTTCTTGTTATTACCCCGATTTCTCTTTTAGAGATTTCTTCCTTCTTTTTCCTCACTTCCCTTCTCTACTTTAAGTCTCTCCCCCCTCTCACTCTCCTTTCCCTTCCTTTCTTTTACTTCCACCGACTCCTCAACTCGCTTCCTTTTTTCCCTTCCAACATTCTCTTGTCTTAAACACATTTCTCCCTCCTGGCTGGGGCTGGCTCGATACACCGGTAATGATTCTTTAACTTCTGCCTTCCTAATATCTTCCTCGCCAGGCAAACTCTCTCTCTTCAGTGGACCCAAAGAGTCTTCCGGCAGTTCCTTCGTGTGGGTGACTGCGATCTCCAGAAGCCAAGGGTGTTATTCAGATCCAAGAAAATCAGTGAAGGAATATTATGAGTCAAAAATGAAATGCCTGAGTAATTATCACTGCATATCACTGTAACACAAAATGTCAGATTCAGTATGTCTTTTCTAGAACAAGTATAATCAAGAATACGGTTACTTTGCTAGAGAACAGCATTTCATAACTGAATGACAATGATCCAGTGAGTTCTTATGGCTTCTAAACAGATCTTGTCCACGTCTTATGACAAGATCAGTCATTCCCCTTTCCTAGCAAACTCACTACTTTCGTTGGATTTGGTAACCGGCCCATCCGAGTTAATTATCTCTATATACATTTTTCTATTACTATTAAATGGAAGAAGAAATCCAGAGCTGTAAGATAACCTGCTTTCAGATAACCTGCCCTTAAAATTGGCAAATTTCAAGTTTATGAAGCTATTCTAGCTATCGTCGATTAATTTAATTGATTAAATAAACAAATGAATAAATAAATAAATGAACAAAACAAATAAACAAATAAAATAAAAGGAAATAGAATAAAATAAAGGATTAAAGGTATTCATCAGGTACTATGAACTCACGGAAGAGATACGAAGCGTAACAGAAGAGGTATAAAGACAGAAGCCTTCACGATATGTCTTATCCATCACCGTGTTGATTGTCCATTTTCATGAAAATGAGAGAAAGAGAACGAGTCTGAAGAATG
>NC_134781.1:73330571-73338071 GCF_046742065.1 Oratosquilla oratoria | reverse complement strand
CAGTAGATCCAATGTTTTCCCATCCCTAAAAAAAAAAAAAAACATCCCTTCCCAAACTCTGGATTTCTATCTTCTATTTTTTGTCACTTTATCACTTAGCTAGCTCTACTTTTACACGAATGATTTTGCGTTTTAATTTCACTTTTGCCCTTAAAGTTACGTAAAATACTTCCTATGGTTTCAGACCCTTAAAACAGGTGACATGTTATCTAGATTTTACTGGGACAAAAGCTAGACAAAGAAAAATGTAGTACCCTAAAAGTAAATAGTGTGGTGCTCGTATGTGCCACAAAAAAATCTTTAAACAGTTTGAGTCTTAACAGGTCTAGCAATTTCATTGGTGTCCTTTGAATTCAAAGGCTGCAGGAAATGTGCAGAAGGTGGATTGCTTTGGTTGCAGCTACGTGCCTCCTGGCGTATACTCCTCAACTCTTTTATCCTCATCATTCAAAAGTCTTGATATCAGTCGGCCAAAGGAAGACATGAAGATAACGATGAGGGCCTCGACAAGGTCAAGCGAACAAACCTCTTTCTCTCTCTCTCTCTTTCTCCTATCTCTCTCCTTCTCTCTGTCTCTCTTTGTTTCTCTCCCTCCCTCTTTCTTTTTAAGATTGACTTTAATGAAACGTCTACAAGTCACAATGACGTCACATTATACGGAAGGTCTAGAAGCTAATAAACGGCCTCAAAGTCATCGGCGAGCGTCTTTTTGTTTAAATCTCTTCAATCTGAGGATCAACCCAATTCTTCTTCTCCTTCTTCTTCTCCTCCTCCTCCTTCTCCTTCTCCTTTTTCCTCCTCCTTCTCCTTCTCCTTCTCCTTCTCCTTCTCCTTCTCCTTCTCCTCCTCCTCCTCCCCCTTACTTCTGCCTCTTCTTCTTCTTCTTCCTCCTATCCTTAGTCTATTTTGTTTTCCCCCTCGTTGTTTTCTAACTCATCTTTCCTTTCTTCTGCTCTCTTTATCTCCTGTGCCTTTCCTTTCTTCTACTTTCTACTTCATCCTCTTTATTCTTCATTTGCCTAATGTATACCTTATGGTTTCTTGCAGTCTCCTTCATTCTTGTTCTTATGTTACATATCGTCTCCTAGCGATAAAGAAATCTTTTGTCATCCATCATGTCTCAAAAGTTGGAAGGCGTTGATTGAACTTATTTCAATCTATATTCTGGATCCCTATCGTTAACTCTACCTTCCCATTAGGATCCCTTTGATTCAGCCTAGTTCCCCGCGTTTTAGCTTCCAGCATAGGGCTCCCATATGCTCACCTTTTTTTTTATTTATTTTACTTTTTTTTTATATTTATTTACCTCTTTTTTTGCCATAGAGTTATTCATAAATCGGGTTATCCGAGCTGTGCTGCTCTCATTTGGAAAGGCAGCATTTATCACTAACGAGTCCGCGACACACACACACACACACACACACACACACACACACACACACACACACACACACACACACACACACACACACACACACACACACACACACACACACAAACACACGTCCGCGCTCTTTTGCATATTTCCATCTCTTTCTTCCGGATTGTCCAGTCTCATGGTTCCCACCAGCCTCTGTGCATCAGTTTCAGCTTCCACCTCCCTCCTCCTCCTCCTCCCACCCGTCCCCTCCCGCGTCGTCTCTCCAACTTTCCTTAAGCTGCGGCTTTGCCGATGTTTGCTTCGCATGGGTGGAGATCGCTCCTCCTCCTCCTCCTCCTCCACCACCACCACCACCACCACCACCACCACCACCACCACCACCACCACCACCACCACCACCACCACCACCACAGTCTCCACCACCGTCACCACCACTGCCACCAATATCAACTCCACCACTAACTGACACCATCAGAACCCCTATCATCACCACCACCAGCACTACAACTAACAACAACTAACAACACCAAAACTACTGACATCATCCCAACAACCAACATCATTCTTAACTCTGTTACTGCTAACACCATAAAGACTATCATCATTACAGTTAGCACCTCCAGTATTACAAATAACTCTACAATCATTAACACCTACATCCTCTCTATCTTCATCATCCCCACTCTCTTTCATCATTTCACCCTTGAGGCCACTATAGTTGTTATCAAAACCACTAGTAACTACCACCAAACTTACAAATACCGAGATTACCCACACCACAGGTACCCCCGACACCATAACTATAACTATTGCTACAACTACCAGCACCACCACCACTATCCCTCTCCACTGCAGCTACCAGTCAGGACTCGACTGGAAGCTGGCAAAGACGATGCCAACTATGTCAGCCTTGCCTGGTCTTCAGTGCATTTCTGCGCACGACCCGCCACGCGTCTCCACGTGGTCCTCTTCTAGCTGCCATCCCTCCCTCCGGCAAGAGGCGATATTGGGAAAAGATGGGACGGGAAAGAGAAGAGCGAAGAGGAAGAGAAGGAGGAAGAAGAGGAAGAGAAGGAGGAAGAAGAGGAAGAAGAGGAAGAGAAGGAGGAAGAAGAGGAGGAAAAGGAGGAGGAGGAGGAAAAGGAGGAGGAGAAGGAGAAAGGGGAGGAGGAAGAAGAGGAAAAAGAAGAGGAAATGGAGGAGGAGGAGGAGGAAGAGGGGAGGAGGAGGAAGAGGAGGAGGAAGAGCAGGAGGAAGAGCAGGAGGAAGAGGAGGAGGAAGAGCAGGAGGAAGAGGAGGAGGGAGAGGAGGAGGGAGAGGAGGAGGAAGAGGAGGAGGAAGAGGAGGAGGAAGAGGAGGAGGAAGAGGAGGAGGAAGAGGAGGAGGAAGAGGAGGAGGAAGAGGAGACGGAGGAAGAGGAGGAAGATAAAGAGAAAAAGCAGGAGGAAGAAGAGTTGAATGAGGAGGAGGAAGAATAGGAGAAGGACGATGAGGAAAGGGAGAATGAGAAGGAGGAAAAAGAAATGAAGAAGAGGCTATTAAAGGGGAGGTAGAAGGATGAGTAGAACGAGGATGAAGATGAGGTCGAAGAGATAAAGAGGAGGAAGGAAAAAATGATGGAAGGGGAAGAGGAGAGAATGAGGGAGGAGGAGGATGAGGATGAGGAGGATGAGGAGTAAGAGAAGAAAAAATGATAAGAGAAAGGGTGGAAGGAAGAGGAAGAAGAGCTGGAGAAAAGGGGTAAGAAAAGAGAGGGAAAGAAAAGAGAGGAGGGAAAGAAAAGAGAGGGAAAGAAAAGAGAGGAGGGAAAGAAAAGAGAGGAGGGAAAGAAAAGGGAGGAGGGAAAGAAAAGAGAGGAGGGAAAGAAAAGAGAGGAGGAAAAGAAAAGAGGCAAGGAACAGTGCAAGGGAGAATCTCAAATTCAGGGATAATGCAAACGAAATTGAATCCCAGAAAATGTAATAAGAGTAGATGGACAGAAAGCAGGAGGGAGGAGGGAGGAGGGGAGGAAGGGAGGAGGGGAGGAAGGGAGGAGGGGAGGAAGGGAGGAGGGGAGGAAGGGAGGAGGTGAGGAGGGGAGAAAGGGAGGAGGGGAGGAAGGGAGGAGGGGAGGAAGGTGGGTACGGAAAGAGGTTTAGGGACGGAAGAAGGGGGAGTAAATTTAGAAAGAAAGCGAGATGATGACGTGAGAAATACTGTAGATAGTTGGATGGATGGATGGATGGATGAGTGGATGGATGGATGGATGAGTGGATGGATGAATGGTTGAATGGATGGATGTATGGATGGAGAGGAGAGGAGAAATAGGAGATATATGGATGGATAGATGGATAAATAGAAAGAGAGATAGAAAGAGAGATAGAAAGAGAGAGAGAGAGAGAGAGAGAGAGAGAGAGAGAGAGAGAGAGAGAGAGAGAGAGAGAGAGAGAGAGAGAGAGAGAGGTTATAAATAGAGAGAGTTTTTCGAATACGGAAACGAGGATTAAATTTTAAATGATGGAAGGAAATAGATAAGAGGAAAGACTTAGGAGGAGAAAGGAAAAGCAGAGGAAAGGAGAAGAAGTCGAAGAAGGAGGAAGAGGAGGGGAAGGACAAAGAGCTGGAGAATAGTAGTAGAGGGAAGAAGAGAAATAGGAGAAAGAGAAAGAAGAGGAAAAAAGAGGAAGAAGAAGAGGAAAAAGGAGACGAGTAACAAAGGAGAAGAAAGAGGAGAAGGTCAAAGGAGGAGAACGAGAAAATGGAGAAAACGAAAGAAAAGAAGGAAGAGAAAAAGAAATGAGGGAGAGGAGGAAGAGAGGGCGGTGGTGTGGTAAGGAGGAAGAAGAAAAGGAAGATAAAGAGGAGGAGGGAAGGATGAAAAGAAAGCGCAGGAAATAAAAAGAGAAACTGGAGGAGGAATGGAGGAAGAGGTGTGGAAAGTTTTGGAAGGCGTGACGCATGACGAGTTCGGACGTGAAAGCCATACAGAATGGAGGAAAGAAGAAAAAAGAAAGTGTCTGAATGGAAGGAGACGGTAGTGGAAGGAAAGGAGAGGGCAGAGGGAGTGAAAAGGAAAGGTGAGTGGTTACTAGGTAAAAACAATAACAACAATAACAACAACAGTAGTAGTAATACTAATAGTAGTAGTACTAGTACTAATAATAATGATAGTGATAGTGATAGTATAGTGATAGTATACTGATAGTATACTGATAGTAAAAGTGATAGTAATAGTGATAGTAATAGTAATAGTGATAGTAATAGTGATATTAATAGTAATGAGTCATAGTAATAGTGATAGTAATAATAATAGTAATAGTAATAGTAATAGTGATAGTGATAGTGATAGTGATAGTGATAGTGATAGTGATAGTGATAGTGATAGTAATAGTGATAGTGATAGTGATAGTGATAGTGATAGTGATAGTGATAGTGATAGTGATAGTGATAGTGATAGTAATAGTAATAGTGATAGTAATAGTGATAGTGATAGTGATAGTGATAGTAATAGTGATAGTAATAGTGATAGTGATAGTGATAGTGATAGTGATAGTGATAGTAATAGTGATAGTAATAGTGATAGTAATAGTGATAGTGATAGTAATAGTGATAGTAATAGTGATAGTAATAGTGATAGTAATAGTGATAGTAATAGTGATAGTGATAGTGATAGTAATAGTGATAGTAATAGTGATAGTAATAGTGATAGTAATAGTGATAGTAATAGTGATAGTAATAGTGATAGTAATAGTGATAGTAATAGTGATAGTAATAGTGATAGTAATAGTGATAGTAATAGTGATAGTAATATTAATAATAATAATAATAATAATAATAATAATAATAATAATAATAATAACAATAATAATAACAATAATAATGATAATAATAATAATAATAACAATAATATTAATAATACCAATAACAATCATCATCACCATCACCATCATCATCATCATCAATTGGGGACGTACCCAAGGGAGCTTGTTTCTTCATTCACACGCCGGCTCCAATGTCTCCGATAAAGCTCCCACGCAGCCACCCTTCCCAACAGGAGAATAATGAAGAGAGTTGCTTCGAAAAAGCGAGAGAGGAGAGTTTAGAGTTTTGGAGATTAATTAGTGAATAGGGGGTTACTGCAATAGCTAAATCGTGAAGATTCTTTTAGACGAAACAAGAGATAGATGAGGGGGCAGGAAGTCATAAACAGAATATAAATGAATTAATAATAAATGAAAATACTATCAGAGTTGCTTCGAAAAAGCGAGAGAGGAGAGTTTTGGAGATTAATTAGTGAATAGGGGTTACTGTAATAGCTAAATCGTGAAGATTCTAGTAGACGAAACGAGAGATAGATGAGGGGGCAGGAAGTCATAAACAGAATATGAATGAATTAATAATGAATGAAAATGGTATCAGACGCTATTGTCAAGATAGAAGTAAGTGACCTCAATTTCTCACCACACTCCAGGTAGGACAGTTGCCCTTTCAGTTGCGGTGCCTCGCAAAGTTTCTCCATTGGGTTCGATCTCTGTATCTCTCCTCTCGTTTCTATTGCTTCTCTGATTGTAAGAGGCCGGTAGTTGTACGAATGGTAATCAGGTGAAATACATGCTGAGTCAACAAGTCAAGATTCGACGCCTACTGTTGTTATAAACAAAGATTGGAAGGCGTTTGGAAGGCGTCGTTCTGTCTATGTAAACACACCGACGGAGGTGACTGCTTTATAATCGCTGATGTAATCTAAAACGGTGTTAGCTGCAGACCACCTCCGTGAAGACATACCACTTGCGCAATGACGTCATGTTTTTGTTTCTATGCTTTTGCTTATGCAGCAATAATTCTGGAAGGACTGTAACAGCCTCTCGGATTGGAGGTAAATGGGTATGTAGAGTAATACTATTGGCTTTAAAAGGAAAAGACACGCCCTTAAGGTGTGTCACTTGTGTTGAAACGTAAAATACTATTGGACGAATAAAAAGTGACGTCTGAACGAAGGTGCTCTGAAGTATTGGAGAGAACCGGTGGGCACTCTCTGCGTGTAGTCCGTTAGTTTAACAAGCAAGAAATTCACCACCCTTTTATTAACCCAAAGGACGAGAGAACTAGGCATGGGGCCTAAGGAAATTGGAAACTAGTGAGACTAAAGGAAATACAAGGCATAGGGCCTACTGCATAAGAAGAACTTGAACATTTAGTGAAACTCACGTAACGAAGGCAAGGGGCCTCGAGACGAGTGGAATTACAAGTCAAATATAAGTGTAATGGTCGAGGACCGACAGTGGTGGTGACAGTGGTGACAAGGGTGGTGAAACTGATTCCATCCTTCCAACGGGTTTAAAATAATGGTGGTAGAAGCAAAAATTCATAGATTGACATACGTGGAAGCACTAATCAGAAAGGAAAAAGTTATGGGGTAACATTTGCCATATAGGACTTTGTTCTTGGGATGTCATGAGTGAGAGAGGAGGGTGAGGAGCTGGAAGATGAAATACTTGATGTAAGTGTCTTGACTGGTGCTTTGCGATCGAAATATCAAGTTATGATGAATGAAGGTTCTTCCTATGTTTTAAACATTTTCCCGAATGTTTCTGACCCCAAGAATGTGTGATCTAATTTGGAAAACATCAAATATCTCGTTCCTGAAGGAAAATCTTAAAGATGGCAAACTTCCAAGTGGTCAACTCTTCACAGCCTCACACATAATTCTTCCTCAAGTATCTCGAATCTAAAAGATGAAGAAGAATAATAAGAAGAAAAAACTCTTACTTTATTCTAATTGTACGTTTTTGTCCTTACTATCAGTCTAACATATATACTGTATACCTCTCTTGATTATCCACCTCCGCTGTGTTTTACGATTTGTGCCTCTAACCTGGCTTTTAATCAGACAAATTAAATCATCCAAGGAATACCACTTCAAGAAGGACTTCGTTCAAGACGAAGAAAATGGAAGGTCTAAGATGACCCCCAGAGTCGCTCGTAATACCTCAAGAATTTTCGATTTCGGCAGAAGAACGTTAAGATCTTCAGTTCCAAAACTGGAAATTCCCCGTACTCACCAAAGAGGTCCAAGGTTTACAAACTTACCGATTCTTCCCTCGTTCCTCGCGTTCAGTAACCGACAGCCAACTCACCTG
>NC_134781.1:73300571-73320571 GCF_046742065.1 Oratosquilla oratoria | reverse complement strand
TCTCAAATAACATTGCAGCTATAACCCTTTCGTAAAACGAGGATTCGCTCAGCTGAAATTGGCCAGAGTGAAGATTAGCGTCATGGCATGTTCATCGGATCAGTCGGGATATTTTTTAGCACTTGAAGCTGTAGAGTTTCCTTCTGAATGAAACTGTTAGGTTTGTATTGTCTTTCGTGGTCCATAATTCACTGATGCTTTTACTCTTGAGAACATAAACCCCTCAGATATCACTCACTCATTCTCTCTGTCTCACACACACAAACACATATACACGTACACACATAACACACGCACACACACACACACACACACACACACACACACACACACACACACATACAGAGAGAGAGAGAGAGAGAGAGAGAGAGAGAGAGAGAGAGAGAGAGAGAGAGAGAGATGTACGTATATAAAGGCAAACAATTCTACACAAAATGAAGTTGAAATATTAACATCTTTTTTGGGTGGGTGGTAGATCAAAAACTCAGTGGAAAAAGTACATTAGTTTTATTACCACGTATCTTACAGTAAGCTATCACTAAGGCTCATACACAAGTAAATCAAACTCTTCCCTGTCGTGTATAAAAATGGCTGGCGTTGGGTAGAACGAAATACCTAGAGTTTGAAATGCTAACAGAGGTCAACTGAGTCTGGCCTCATCCTTACATTAAGACGGCCGCTCCTAAGATGAACGTAGTTATTTAACGATAATCAGAATAGAATCTGCATAATACGTCTGTATGATAGTGAAGGGGGTAAAGAGGAAGAAAATGCATGAAATTACAAATTAATTGAAAAGCTTTCGGAGAATAATCCAAAATAAAATATGAGAGAGAAGCGAAAGAGGTTGGGAGGTGTGTGAAAAGGGGTGGAAAAAAGAGGAAATGAAATTTGATGGGACGAGAGGCGCGAGGGAGGTCTAGGGTAAAGGAGGGTGATGAGGGAGGAGGAGGGAGGAGGGGGGGAGCGAAGGGGAAGGTGTGGTGTGATGGGGGGGGGGGTTTCTCCGAAATGCACAAAATGGAGTTCACTAAAGACGGAATGTGGAAGGCCTGGAAGATGTGGAGATTGTGGGGTGGAGTGCTGAAGTGAAGGATGAGAAGGAAGGAAGGTGGAGGCAAAATTGGAGTAAAGAGAAGAAAAATGTGGAGAGAGTGGAGGATACAGGAGGAGTAGGAGAGGACAGGCGTATTTACGAGTAAATCTGAAATGGATGAGAAAAAATGCTACCCAGTGCTGATCTAAAAGAAGAAAAATAAATGAGAAACTGAATACACTTAAGATTCTAAAAGCGGATAATTCAAAGGGAAACCTGATATAAAAGGCAAAATTTTTTAATTAAAAGTGGAAGATGGACTGCATAGGATCAGGTTTAAGAAGGAAATAAGCAAGAATTGGTTTACGGATAGAGTGGTTAACAATTGAATAACTTAGTAACTATGTAGTGGGCGCTGAAACAACTGGTTGTTTTAAAAGATCAAATGAGCTTGTGGAGAGAGAAGGAGGAATGTTATATGGGACATGAAACTACCTCGTGTAGGCCTTATGGTCTCTTGCAGTCTCATTCATTGCTGTGTTCTTATGTTATATCTTATGAATTTCGGGTCCGTAGAACGAGAAGTGGAGGAAAGTGGACCAAAATGAGAAAAGTGGAAGTCACTCTGGTGGATAGAATGTTGAGAATGGATATGTGGTTGGATTTATAAAAAGGAGTAAGAGAAACCTCAAAATAAATAGAACGGACAGCAAAAGACAAAGATTGATAAAGTGAGAAAAAGGAACCAAGAATGGAAAAGGACAAAGAGGAATGAAAGTCAAAAAGGACAAAGAGGAATGAAAGTAAAAAAGGACAAAGAGGAATGAAAGTTAAAAAGGACTATTGGGAACTGAAGGATAACAAATCCTAGAGGAAGAAACAAATTGACGAACTGGAAGATGGATCAGCTAGAAACTTAAAATGAGACTGCGAAACAAAGAGAATCTATGGGCAAAATAGTAATAAAATGGGATCCAAAACAAAACAAATGAAGTACGAAAGCTGAAAAAAAAAGGAAAAGAGAGTTAACAAAAGCAAGTGTGGACCTGGCAGACAACGAAACGAAGAGTAAAATCAATTATGGATCAAAAGGCGAACAAAAAGGGGAGATCGACTGTAGAGAATGCAAGTAGATTAAGAAAGATAAGGAATAACAAAACCAAAGAATACAACAAAGTAAAAGATATGCATAGGGAGAAAGAATAAAAAAAAAGGGGCGCAGGATGGTAAATAAGAGGTGAAGAAAGGTCAAAGAAAGATCAAAGTGAGGTCAAAGGCACGACTGAAGAAGTCGAGCAGCAAGCGAGGCATCTCATTAAAGCCACGTGAGCCGTCTTACTCTCCACTTCGTAATCTTCAGTACAATTACTTCCATACCCAACCGTTCCCACACTTAACCACACCTCTTTCTTGTCTCCATCATAACCAAAAACACACTCAACCTTTCTGTCAATTTCTCAATAATGTCTTATTTGCGCTTCCTTTGGAAACCGAAGCTAACGTAATTAATGCTATAATCTATCTTACATATTTTTATTCGAGTTGTTCTATGTCTTTCCGTGCTTTTTTTATTTCTCTCGTAAAAAAAATGCATTGCAAACGCCATTCGACATTATTTTCTTTGTCTCAATATTTTCATTTCGTTTCCTTGCTATGTTCATATTTCATGGACCTTGGGGCTGTTTGGTATATATATATATATTTTTTTTTATCTCACTTATTCTTTCCATTTCTATTTTTTCTAGTTGTTCCCTTCCACTTTTAGATTTCAAAGGAACAAGACCTTTTACTTTTTCAGTATTAACCCCTGCAGCACTATGGCAAGCTGTGGGATTCTGCTTGTTTGTTTTTAAAAAACGACATCATATTTCATCCAGCTGAGGAGAAACTTATAATCTCAAAGAAATCTTGATCACTCGAGACTTTCTTAAGTTCTCAATCCGTTTTTCAATTGATTACTCACAGATTGTTTGTGTGTGTTCCAATAAGGTATCTTTGATATTTTCCACTGTTCTGAGTTAAACGAATGTGTCTTTGGGCTAACTAAAGTTGTCTGTTATTGGAGTGGAATATATAATGCAATGCGGTGAGAACTTTTTTCTCTCAAATAAATTCAACCATCCATGGATAGCTTTAGAACATTTCATTATAAGCATAAACATAATTCATGCTTGAATTTGGATATTACAATTAGTTAACATTTGTGTTCGAGCTTGCTCGTAAACCTATTTAACATTAAAAAGAAAATTACTGAAATAAAGAAAGAAATTCTAACCAGGGATTACGTCCAAAGAGGTTACCTTTCCCCACTATACTCAGGCAGCCAGACCATAATGCAGTCGTTAATACTCGTTCAAGATTGATCCGAAGTCCTCGAGTTCACGAGGATCACAAAGGCGAACTGACCTACTTTCGCTGGCTGTACCTGGCACATGAGAACCATGAAAATCATGGCAGTCACGTGATTCATGCAGAGCCATACAAAGTGCTCAGTTCGGCAGCAGCAACGTAAATGCAATCGATTGCAAAGTCGAAGGCACTGAACGGAGTTTGGTGAGAGCGGCAACAGGTGGAAAACTGAACCGTGATTGCCAAGCGGAAAACTTTTGGATGGTGAACGAACACGAACATGAAGACACACACACAAACAAACACACACACACACACACACACACACACACACACACACACACACGCACACGCACCACACACGCACACACACACACACACACACACACACACACACACACACACACACACACACACACACACACACACACACACACACACACACACACACACACACGACTCGGTGGCGCGGTTGGTAGAGCACATGGACTGCGAAGTACAGGGGTGCTCGCAGTACCTGGTTCGAATCCTGCCCAGGGCCGAAATTATTTCGGTATCGCTGCGCTTCGGGTCGTTACTCTGACTCTCGTGGGCGGGGAGTTGGGGGTGAGTGTGTGTGAAAGGTCATAGCATTACCCATAGATCGGTCATATGAGCTCTGAGCTCTCTTCCGAGAGGGAAATAGCTGTCGATCACGAGTCCAACACGTGATCCAAAGACCAAGGTGAATACACACACACACACACACACACACACAAATAAACACCTACACCCCCCACACACACAAACGTACGCACGCTTGGCTGCAGTTCCTCTTATTCTACCTCTCTTCCTTACCATCCCTTCCACATCCTTCTCTCCAAGTAGCCAATTAGTAGCGCGAGTTCCTGCCTGATGAGGATCATGATGGTGATTAAAGTAGTGGAGGGATGCTGGTGAAGATAGAGTGTGTTGCAGGTGGTGGTGGAGATAGAGAGGGTGTTGGAGGTGGTAGAGGTGGTGGGGATGATGGAGTTTGTGGTGGTAGTGGTGGTTGTTGGGGATGCATTATTAATATTTATAAAAACAAAATGTTTTTGGCTGTTCCTGAAATCACCCACAGTAAGGAAGGGACTGAGAAAACATTTGCGGTTTGAAGTACTAAAAATGGAAGACGGAAAAAGAGGAGAGAGGAAGAAGGAGAATCCTTATATCTTATTGCGCCATATAAATAAAGATAAAAAGAAATAAATAAAATAAGTAAATATATAAATAAATAAATACATGCATATATATACCAACGGCTTTTTTCCCTTACAAGGGAGATAGCCAAAAACCAAAGGCGTAAAATTCACTTCCACCCATTCCATCCCCATGTACTCCACTCCCATCCACTCCCCTCCCTGCCTCTTTTTTTTTTTTTTTTTTGACTCCTCCTGGATGACGGGTCATCTCTGCATTTCGCCCACTACCCTGGGTCAGAGGCAATGTAGCAAGGCACAGCACATCCACAGCAAGGCCGCTTTATTTAATCGGCGATCCCCCTCTCCGTCCCCTTATACAGAAGAAGAGAAGACGGGGGGAATTCCCTTCGGGATCCGTCAAAATATTCGCACATACTCCCTTGCATCACAACATCATCCATACACAACAATTCTCTACTCGCCCGTGTCGTCTGTCTTCTCCCTTCCTTCCTCAACAGACATTCCCCTCTTTCCCTGTGCCTCTTTTACCCCATCCATCCATATCATCCTTGGTCGCCCGCTCATGTTCACTCCTTCTACCTCTGCCTTCCACACCTCTTTTACATATCTTTCTTCACTTATTCTTTCCATGTGTCCAAACTATCCCAATACTCTTTCATCAACCTTACCTCCCAAATCCCTTTCCACCCCTGCTCTCCCTCTCACCTCCTCGTTTCTCACTCTGTCCAGCCCAGTATCCCTTACCATACTTCTCAGGCATTTAATCAGGCATTTTTCAGGCACTTCATAGATAAATAGATAAAAATTTCGCTGAGGGCATGAGGTAATTGGTATATGGGTAAAAAATGCTTTTCCATAATTTTGTTTTTCGTGGAAATATGTACGGTATAGTAACAACTGTCATGTAACAATTAATATCCTATTTTATTACATATTATTATGAGAGAAAGAAAGAGAAAGAGAGAGAGAGATAGATAGATAGACAGAGAGAGAAAGAGCGCAAAAGGGTTTCGATATGACTTATTCTGCGACAAATACCACATTTAAAAATCATGTAAAAAATGAGTTTCATGAAGGCGTAATGTACTATTTACACATCAGTTGTTGTCAGTGATTTTTATTTTTTGTGAGGGTGAGCCTGAAGATTATCTTGAATTTTTTGGAGTTAAGCCCTAATGACTGCACCTTCATTAAAAGACAATAAACATCCACATCTACGATGATGAAGGCCCAGCACGAACTCTATCAATTACCTTTAATGTTCTGATCACCTGACATCATTAATAGGCCTTAAGACATCTTAATCACACATAATCTCCCTTAATCCTGCTTAACTCACCCTCAATCTGGTTAAATCCTCTGGTAATTACGTAATTAAGAGATTAACCTCCTAATATATTTTTCATTCATCTGAGGGAGTGCAGGTGACGACAGACCAGAGGTGTCTGGGTGGCGAGAGGACTGTAGGGAGGAGCATTTCGTAGGTGATAACTAACGCTTTTATCCTTAAGGACACAACAAAGGGGTCGAGTCAGTGAGTTGGTAAAGATGACCTGAGAGGAGGTCGCGGAACGTAGGGATAGGGGAAGTTGGGTCAGCGTTGTTGCTGAGCTATCCTCAATCGTGAAAGAAAGTTGCGTGAATATCATCCGTAGGCTATTTCATAACCTATAGAACGAAGGCTGGAAAGGAAAGGGTCGGGGTTGGGGAGACAAGGGGGGAAAGAGAGCGTGTAAATGTGTGTGCGTATATGTGTGTGCGTATGTGTGTGTGTGTGTGTGTGTGTGTGTGTGTGTGTGTGTGTGTGTGTGTGTGTGTGTGTGTGTGTGCGAGAGAGAGAGAGAGAGAGAGAGAGAGAGAGAGAGAGAGAGAGAGAGAGAGAGAGAGAGAGAGAGAGAGAGAGAGAGAGAGGAGAGAGAGAAAGGGGGAGAGAGAGAGAGAGAGAGAGAGAGAGAGAGAGAGAGAGAGAGAGAGAGAGAGAGAGAGAGAGAGAGAGAGAGAGAGAGAGAGAGAGAGAAGGGGGTTGGGATGAAAGTAGTGGATGATGAGGGTGATTGGGAGATAAGGATGATAACGGGCTTGTGCTGCAGATTAAAGCGATTTAGTGGAGTATTGAACTTTTGGGTTAGCATCTTTTTTAAAGGGAAATTTTCTCGTTGGAGGGCTAATCCCAGTAATATTTGCATAAAACCTCCGTATTGAAAAAGAATCATTCAAATTTGTCTAGGATACAGTCATCTGTATGTGGTGATAATCGGAATAAATCGGGACCAGATGATTCTGTTCCAATGAAGGAGGGCTTTGAATGAAGAAAGGGAGCTTTGACACAATACAGATAATGAAAAGTTGACCCTTTCAACCCAGTGAAGCACCCAGAAGAAGAATCAACAAATTTCATAGGGATCATATTACCAAACATTTTACTTATCTTTCGCCATTCTGAGTGCCTATTATAAAACGAGGAAAATCGTGATGTTTTGATGAAACAAAATTTTTGACTTAAGTTTCAGGAGCAAATAAAAAGTTTGAGGCAAATTTGCACCGAGAAATCAATAACAAATATAGACACACACACACACACACACACACACAAAAACATGTAAGAAATGAGTATAAAGGTATGCATAAGACTGGGAAAAAGGAAGAACAGAAAACTGAGAGAAAGCACCCGAGAAGAAAGAGAAATAAAAGGAAAAGAGAATAAAAAGTCCGAAGAGGAGAAGGATGGAATGAAGTGGACGAAGCAAAATTATAAGATAAAATGAATAACCTTGAAAAGGAAGGGGAAGAAATTAAGAGGGAGGAGGAAGAGGAGGAGAAGGAGGAGGAAGATGATGATGATGATGGTGATGGTGATGATGATGGTGATGATGATGATGATGATGATGATGATGATGATGAGGAGGAGGAGGAGGAGGAGGAGGAGGAGGAGGAGGAGGAGGAAGAGGAAGAGGGACTGAGGCAGGAGCTTAACACAGAAATAAGCCTCAGTAAATCGTGGACCAAGAGCAGGGTACACAGAGTATAAACAAATTAGACAAAATTTCTGAAAAATATATGAGAAAAGGAGAAACAAAAATTGGGGAGAAGGACGAAGATAAAATGAAGGCAGGTAGGAAGAAGAAAATAAAGAAAACGAGATGTTAAATGAAAAAAATAATGTGAGGGATGAAAATGGAAAGGAAAATATCATTCATAAGGAGGATCGGTGGATGGAGGAGGAGAGGAATAAGAAATAAAAGGAGAAGAGAGTAAGGGAGGAGAAAAAGGACGAAAAAGAGAAAGAGAGCGGGGGAAGGAGCAAGAGGAGAAAGAGGAAAAGGCCATAGGAATTAAAGAGAAAATAGTAGAAGGAAATGAAGGCGAAAGAGGAAATTAAGGAGGAGGAGAAAGAGAAGGAAGGGGAAAGGAGGAGAAGGAAAATGGTAAGGAGAGGAAGGAGGATGTGGAGGAGGTGTAGGAGGAGGTGGAGTATGAATAGAAGTAGGTGCTAGTGGAGAGACAAAAGAGAGTGGTAAGGGGCTCGAGGAGAAGAAGGAGGACAACGAGGAAGAGGAGGAGGAGAAGGAGAGGAAGAGAACAGGGAGAAGGAAAAAGAGGAGGAAGAGGAGAACGAGGCGAACGAAGAAGAGGAGGAGGAGGAAGGGGCAGGAGGAGGAGGAGGTGGAGGACGAGGAGGAGAGGGAAAGGAAGAGAACAAGGAGAAAGAAAAGGATGAGGAAAAGGAGAACGGGGCGAAGGAGGAAGAGGAGGAGGAGGATGGAGAGGAGGAAGAGGAGGAAGACAAGGAGGAGAAGGAGAGGAAGAGAACAGGGAGGAGGAAAAGGAGGAGGAAGAGGAGAACGGGGCGAAGAAGGAAGAGGAGGAGGAGGAGGGAGAGAAAGATGAGGAAGACGAGGAGGAGAAGGAGAGGAAGAGAACAGGGAGGAGGAAAAGGAGGAGGAAGAGGAGAACGGGGCGAAGGAGGAAGAGGAGGAGGAGGAGGAGGAAAGGGGGAAGGAAGAGGAGGAGGGAGAGAAGGGGGGAAGGAAGAGGAGGAGGGGGAGGAGGGGGAGGAAGAAGAAGAAGGAGAGGAGAGAAGGAGAGGAGAGAAGGAGAGGAGAGAAGGAGAGTATAACAGGGAATTGGCTAATGAACCCCTTCCACAAAGTGAATATCTAAATTTGTAATATCTAACATGGTCCCACGCTGCTGAATTTTTAGAAAGCCTCTTAATCTTCGTGAGGTTACAAAACTATTACGGTTGACCACCTTCCAGCCAAGTGGATTGCTTAATAATTATCTCTTGATTAAAAACAGACAAAAGAACATACAGGCTTCTGAGGTGTATATCTGCAAAATACAATGAACTTTTCTGATTATCTTTTGAACATGAGAGTATTTTTGGTTTTGTCAGAAAAAGCGGCAATACTAAAATAGGGCGAAAACAATCATGTTATAGGTATTCTAGAAAACATTTTATATGTAATATGTTGCTGTAATTCCATTTTGTAAATATACAGAGTACAGATCGAGAATGGAATTACTGGCAGATATTTTCAGAGTTAACAAGGAAAATGTTTGAACATTAATGTAAAATATTCTAGTTTCCTTAGATGATATTTTTCTGATTTCAAAAGCTGCAGAAGACTTGGAAGATACGCTGAGCAATCTGAACAATCAAAGCCTTAGGTTTAAAGATGAATAAGAGTGAAACTGGAGTAATGCTCAATTCAAAAATTCAAAACAAATAAAATATAATGGTGAGAATCAGTGTATGATGCCAGCTACGATCTAAGGATTACAAAGGCGGAGCATGCCGACAGGATGAGATTTATTTTAATGTCGCGAACTCCCCCAATCAGGAGGCTAGGATAGTACCCCTTGCAGAGAATATTATAAAGTAAAATTGAATGAAACATACCCCTTGGTCCAACTCGCCAGTGGCAGGGTTCGAACTACCGTCACCTCGACCTCCGCCGCAAGTAGCGACGCTCTAACCCAAATGGCCAGCGAACATCTTTTATGGATGTGACACTTGGAGGTTGACGAAGTAAATGGAGAGAAAGATAAGGATTGCTCAGAGGAGAAGGGAGGGAACAATGCTAAGAATAACAAGCGAAAAACAAGAAAAGATCGAGCTGGAACAGAGATCAGATTAGAATGGAATATAATCTGGAAGCGATAAAGGAGATTAAGCGAAACTGGACAGGGTAATTGATCAGATTGAATGATGGACGATGAGGCAAGTGTGTTACTGACTAGACGCCACGAGAAAGGAAACGCTGGAAAGAAAGCTAGACAATATGAAGAGAAGTCAGAGAACTTTGGTGAAGTAACTAGGGAGAGATTCGCTGAGACGTGGAACCAATGTTTTTTTTTTTTTTTTTTTATGTCCAGGAATGCAGTGCACATGAATGACTGAAGAGCTGAATAAAAAAGCAGGCGATTCTATTAAGGTATATCAATGACCTTTATTCTTTAGGAGTTACAATCTTAGTGATTCTTACGATTCGATTGTTCAGGTATTTGTTCAGCTTGAGAAAAAACTCTCATGCAAGATGATGTAGAGACATCAAATTGGAATGAAGTGGTGAAAGAAAGAGGGAGTAGGGTAAGGAGGAGGAAGTAGGGAGGAGGGAGGAGGGAGGAGGGAGGACGGAAAAAATTATAGGAAAGAGAAAGGAGAAGAGAGACTGAGTGTAGGGAAGAGGAAACAGAGCGAACAAAAGAAGAGAAAATCATAATCATTTGTAAACACGCTGAACTCAAAATACATATCCATTCAAAAAAGAGAAGCCAAAGCGTTTGAGTGACCGGACGACGATGACGACGGCGACGACGACGACGACGACGACGACGACGACGACCACCACCACCACCACCACCATCACCACCACCACCAAAACCACCTCCACCAAAACGACGATGACGACGACGACGACGACGACGACGACGACGACGATGCCGTCCTCTGCGGCCCTCAGGAGTTTATGAAGCACCGAGAAGCCCTGGAAACGATGGCGATGGACCAAGTTCTTCTACGGGCGGAGCTCGAAGTTGTTTTGCTCCTCCCAGAAGTTACTCCAGAGGTGATGCAATACAAGTCTTCTTCTGAGTCTGCGGAGAGGAAAGTTGGACCCAGTGGGCCACCGATGAGATGACAACGGCGGGAGAGGATAAAGTAAAGAAAGGTTAGGTTAGATTAAGTCAGGCTAGGTTAGATTAGAGAAAGAGAGACTACGATAAGAATATGAAGGAAGGAAGAGAAGGAAAATAAAGTCTTGGAAGAAGAAGGAGGAAGTAATTTTTGCCTATTTCCTTCTTAAATCTAAATTTGTCCAGTTTAAAACCATTACTGTAAGTCCTGCCCTGTTGTTTTAATATGATAACCTTGTTTGTATCACCCTTGTTAAAGCCTTTAATCCACTTGAACACCTCTATTAGATCACCCCGAAAAGGAAGGTTAGAAGTAGTACGAGGAACAGGAGGAGAAAGGGGAAGTAGAAGGAAATGAAGATAAAGAGAAAGTATAAGAGAGAAGTCGGAAATGAAAGAGAAAGGAAGAGGACGAAAATGAAGAGAAATGAAAGGAGAAAGAGAAATAGAAAAAAGAGGAGGAAGAAGACGAGGTGGAGGAGAGGAGGTGGAGGAGGTAGAGGAAGACAAGAATAATGAAAAGGAAGAAAGGGAAGGGAAGACGAGGAGGAGGAACTAGAGAGGAGGAAGAGTAGTAAGAGGTGGCTGAGAAGAAAGACGAGGGGGAGGAGAAGGTGGAGGATAAGAATGAGGAGGAGGAAGAAGAGTAGAAATCGACAGAAGAGGAAGAAGTGGAGAAGGAAGAAGAGAAGCAGGAGAAGGAGAAGAAAGAAGAAGAGGGAGAAGAGGAGGATATAAATGTGGAGGAGGAGGAGGAGGTTGATAAGAATGAGGAGGTGAAGGAGAGAGAGGGAATACGAGTCACTGGTGGGTAGTTGCGGTACTGTATTAGAACTTTTGTGTAGTTCGGACGAAAACGGAGCCAGTCGGTCTGGTTACAAATGAGGATCATTATCAGCAGCAGCAGCAAGTAATTCGACTCTAATCGTAGTGACGTGATTGTTACTGAATTCTTTAGCAAATGCGGCACTTTAGCGGCTGCGTCCGGGCTGACCTTATCGTAGGGAAGGTGATGTGAATTCATTTGTTTCTGTTGACTGTAGCTTACCAGCGATTCTATCCTTTTGGAAAATTCGACCTGTGTCATGGTCTGGTAGAAGAACAACTGAACGATGTTATTTATTTAACTCTCAGATATCTTTGATTTAATATTGTTTCATTATTCTTTTTCATGTATGTTTACTTAAAAAAAAATTCTATAATGAATATTGGAGGAACAACGTCTGCAGATAATAATTTAGAGGGGTTTGACGTCCGTAGAGTCAACGCGTGACATCAGTATGGGAATACGACTTATCATAAAAAAGAAAGTGAAATGGCGACTCTCTTTATTAGTATATTACAGCGTTGTGTCCGCTAGATCTTTTACTTGAGGAAACTCTAACGAATGAAACGTTATATACTTTTAATAGAAACTTCGCCATCACGTTCCATTACCTCTAACCACTTCGTGAAATAAGTAAAAGCCGAACTATTAACAGATCGCAGGAGGCTTCTTAAAGAAAAAGAACGACCTGTGTCTTCATTGACCTTAGTTACGAAAATAAAATGAAATGAAATTATACAAAATTAGAAGTTATTTAGCCCCGCAAGCTCGGGCTATATAAGGAGTAAAAGGTTTCTCCACTGTGTTATTTCTGAAGAAGCCCTGCTGGGCGAAACGTCAAATATATTGGATCCCATACTCTGCGTTTGGCCTCTCTCCTACAGTGCTGTTGCAGTCGTTGCTGCTTTTACTCATAATAAAGTATATAATATGATCTAGTATATGATAAATATACTATAACCTTATTTAGTATATAATATGAAATTATACAATGTCATATTATATGAGGTAATGTAATATAATAGTGTATATGATACAATATAGTATAAAATAAGATAAATTAAATAAAATAAAAACAAGAAATAAATTGAATAAATAACAGGTCGTCCTAATATGCTTGTTTTATCTTCTCTGAAAATGTATCTTTTCCTTCTTCGGAGACCATTTTTGGTATGCATAAGATTGTATAAGAATGTTTTCTGACTACCGTGGTTCGAAAGAGACTAGAAAATAGATAGTACTCTAGTTCCTTCTTTCTACTCTTCCTTCTCTATTTCTCATCTTTCTCCTTTAATATTCATCTTCTTATTTTTTCTTAACTCTTGATATACATGAGTTTCTCTTCGGGTATTGAAGCTTTGTATTTTTTGTATATATTGCCATTAGCACTGAAAGAGATATTTATGATTAGTTTATCAATTTCAAAGCTAAGGGCATTTCACACGTCTGAATAAAATCGCCTGGAGAAAACAGAATAAACATAGAAAGAGTCTTTAAGTATAAAATACTTCACCATGATAGACTTCTTCCTTTCTGCCACCCAAGGCTCTTTATTCGGCTGAATAAATTTTTTTGGCGCTATTCAGATCAAAAGTAAAACTCTTCCCAAAAGTGTTCAAGGAATCATCGTATTTCTTTTTCTATGTGAGGGCTTTATTTTGATTCCTTTTTTCTTTTTGGTAAGGCCTCTCAATCTCCTTTTCTTTAATATTCCGATTGATTTTTCGTTCCGTCTTTCATAATCATCCTCTTTCTTTCGTTCTTTTCCTCCACCTCAAGAATCCAACTTTTTCTTTCTTCTTTCTTTCGGAGCCCTCGGCAGACTTCTTTGGCCCATTCATGTCCGGAGTCCCGTCTCTGCTGAATGGAATTGTCGATCGCTAACTAGAATAAAGTTTCTCAAGTGTAACACGGGCATTGCATTTAAGATATCTACGAGTATACTGAAAAAGAAATGTCTCTATATTTTAAGAACGCTAACAGATTGACGTAGTGTATTCACTTTGTTATAGATAACATGTTTTGTGTGTGTGTGTGTGTGTGTGTGTGTGTGTGTGTGTGTGTGTGTGTGTGTGTGTGTGTGTGTGTGTGTGTGTGTGTGTGTGTGTGTGTGTGTGTGTGTGCGTGCGCGTACGCGAGCATGAGTGCCCCCAAACGGAACACTGTCTCACCCAATTGAGACACAAAAGGTGTACAGTTCGTTCCGACACTATGGAAATTAATCTTATTCTTTGGAATCTCTTTTCTTCCTTTGACCCTCGCACTATGATAACGTTATTTACAAGCTTTTCTTTGGCTAAAAGAAATAAATTTCAGTCAACTAAGGGAATCAAAACCTATTGTCTCTATACAAAAATTGTAGAAATAAAAAGAACTTTGAATTTAGAATTCAATCCTCATTTTTTTTAATTATCAAAATGATCAAAAAGGTAAAAATATTATCAAAATTATCAAAAAGATAAAAAATTTATCAAAATTATCAAAAAGAAATATCATATGGGGACAGATCACCTATCAGTACGAGACTTCGCTTATTACAGCTTAATCAAGTACTTTTCGGTGTTAGGACAATTTGTATGTAATTGGCAAAATTGAAACTTTGTTTCTGTATATAGCCTTGCCGGCAGCTGAGATTTCTTCCAGTTTCTTTACATTCGCATTCTATTTCATTTCTGTCATTGTTCCAATTGCACTTTCTTTTTGACTGAAACCAACAATATTTTCTCCCGCAAATACTTACTTATTTAAATTTCTTTCGGGAAGTTTTATATTCCTCCAAGTTTCTAAATGAATAAAAGGATTTCAAGACTTTTTGTACTTGTTACTTCATACCATGTAGGTACATGTTAGCCTCCACAGCTAAATGATACGGTCTGAGCTATACCAGAATAGAATCTATAAAGGGAATCAACGTAGTGATGGGGCTTAGTGAGAAAGGTTAAGTGTTATGGTTATGGGGACGTGTCCTCACCTGAACAGAATCGTCTGGGTACATTCAAACAAAACTATCAGTGGTATTCTTAAAAAAAATTCTTCCCTTATATAAATCTTTCCTTATATAGATCTTATATAAATCCTTGGAAGGAAGAGAATCTTTTTAAGAAAACCACCGTAAGAATCTTACTGTGGTATTCTTAAATTTTTTTATTTCCTTATATAAATCTTATGTAAATCCTTGTGAGGGAAATATTTTTTTAAGAATACCACCGTATTTCCCTCCCACGCCAACAAAACTCCCTCCACAACTCCTCGTTTTTATTTCCCCCCACTCCACCGGGCTCCACACTCCCCTCAACTCCTCTTTCCCCATACCCATCCAACTCCGCCCGTCGAAACTCCTAACTTTGCCTCTGGCTGTGCCCGCATCTCAACTAGAAGCCATCGAATATAATTAGCTGGAAACTTGGTTGAAAGCCCAATGGAGCGACGGCGCAGCCCCCACAACCTTCCTCCTCCTCCGCCTCCTCCTTTTCCTCTTCCTCCTCCTCCTTATCTTCGTCATCCTGATATATTTTTCATCCCAACAAATTCCTTCTTCTCGTTTAATATCTCCTTTATTCCTGAAACTTATCACCATTATCCTTTTCTTCCTTCCCCTTCCCTTCTTTCTCCTCTCCTTACCCCTACTCCTCCTTCCTCGTCCTCCACTTCTTCTTCCTCCTCCTACTCTTCCTCCTCATCTACCTCTTCCTCTCTTTCTTCTTCCTCCTCTTTCCCCCCCTCAATCGTCTTACACAATCATTTCTTTCATCTTCATTCTTCGCCTCAATCATCCCCTCACCTTCATTTACTCTTCCTTCAACCTCACAACCCGTTCTTCTATTCTATCAACTCCTTTTCCATCGCCACCAATGTTTCCTACATTTTTGCTTCACCCTTTTTCTCCTCCTCTTCCTCCTCCCTCTCCTCCTCCTCCTTCTCCTCCTCCTCCTCCTCCCTTTCCTCCTCCTTCTCCTCCTTTTCCTCCTCCTCCTCCTCCTTCAGCTTCGTTTACTTCCACCATGTCCTCTCCACCATTAGCCTCTTTTCCGCATCCACTCTCCCTGCTCCTTCCACCCACGTTGCCGCCAATCATTTCTGCTCCACCACCGTATCCATTTCCCTCTCATACTCTCCACCTCAGTCATCCTCACTCCACCGCCAATTTCGTCGCCTCCACCATCGCCCCAACCACAACCACCGTCTTCTGGATAACCAAAGGAAGGAAATCAGGATTTGAACATCAACCCCATTCTGTTGCACACAGGCGGACCGGGATCCCGGGTAGGGTATCCCGGGAGTCGGAAATTGGCTTCGGGAAACCAGGTTCCCTTCCTTGAGGGGCCAAAGCTGAGACGCGTCGCTGCATTCAGCGCGAGACGACTTTGAGCCTTGTACTGCTGATGCGGAACCTCGAGATTCTCTCTTTGTCATGGACAGGTGTCAACCACGTTTTCTTCCCAAGGTGGCCGGGTGATTTTATTAGTCTATTGACACTTTCATTTGTTTACTTATTTATCTATTCATCTATATATTTATTTATAATTAAATGGTTGATTGATTTATGGAATATGTAGGGGATGGAATGGGTGGGAGTGGTTTCTATGCCTATTTCTTTTTGGCTACCCCCCGTGTATGGGAAAAAGCCTTTGGTATATGTATGTATGTATGTATGTATGTATATTTCCTAATACGAGGCAAATACTTGGATGGAACGCGACTTGTGTAGAGTATGCAATAGTGCTGATGAGGTCTGCAGCTTCTGGATTAAGTTTAGGCCAAGTGCCATGCCATTCTGTAACATCATGCAACCTTGTGGCAATACAGATCAAATTCCGATCTGTGATAGTTCTCACTCGATCAATAGAGTTCTAGTCAGTTCAGATACCATCACTAGATCAAATCCTTTCTCTGTAGTATCGACACAAATACATATACATATATATATATATATATATATATATATTATATATATATATATATATATATATATATATATATATGTATATATATATATATATATATATATATATATATATATATATATCCACATACATATACGAAAGGCTTTCTTCCCCCTTACACGGGAGGTAGCCAAAAAAAAACAAAGGCATAGAAACCACTCCCACCCATTCCATCCCCTACATATTCCACTCCCCTCTACCCTCTTCCCTCCCTCTTATCTTGGCACCTCCTGGATGACGGGTCATCCCTGCAACTTGTCCACTGCCCTGGATCAGAAGCAGTGTCGCAAGACACAGCACATCCACAGCAAGGCCGCTTCATAAATTCGGCGACCCCCCCTCTCCGTCCCCTCATATAGAAAAGGAGAAGACGGGGAGAAATCCTTTCGGCAATAAAACCATCTTTCGTAAGCTCGAGAGAAATCCTTGTAAGATACAACTCTATCGAAAATTCTACCACTGGAGGCCGTTGGGAGGGGTGGGAAATTATACATTGAAAGGAACATATTCCTCTGGCGACGGTCTAAATACGCGTCTTGAAATAATCGAATGAAACGCTTTGCTGCGATACCGTACTTTTCATGTGTACCGTATTTCGTCTATCGCCAAACAATTTCGTTCAGCTCTGGACAGGATTCCTTGCTGTAGTGAACGATATTTTTTCACCTGTCTTTATATATATATATAAAAAAAAAAAAAAAAAAAAAAAAAAAAAAAAGAGTTTGAAGATTGTTTCATGGGAAAGAAAGTAAACAAGTAGATAAATTGATAAATAAATAGATAGATGAACACACAAATAAATAAACAAGAACACAAGTACATAGGTCAATAAATATATAAATATATAGAACCAAAGATGCAGAGTAATTCCTCCCAGCAAGCCATCTTGTCCCGGAGCCAAGAGGGATGTTATAAGTAACGACGTTGTATGATAAAATTTCGATGGTCTTTCACTTTCAGGGAGCGGAGGCTGCAAGGCCACTTTAATCCTAAGCCCATACCGAGACGCAGGCAACACAGGCGACACAGCACAGACTTCCTGTTCCTGAATTAAAGTACAGTTTGAGCTTCTCTCTCACTTGAAATACTGAGATAGTACATCTAGAAGTATTTCAAATGAGAACTTCAAACTGTGCTTCAATTCAGCAACAGAATGTCTGCCTTTGCTCTGTGCGGCGTCGCCTGCTTCCCCTGTGTCGCCTGCGTCGGTCTGTGTCCAGGCGAAGGATTTGTAACTCCTCATTTGTCTCTGAAGACAAAGTTCTAATTTAATCCACCGTATCAGAAAGACGATTATAGTTGTAACTTACAACCTAACCAAAGAATCAGGTAAATATAAATCTTTTATGAATCCACCCCATCTAGTTACAAGGAAGGATCCCAATAGAGCGATCAATATTCATTCAAGCAGACAGTCAATCAGCTTCCATTCACCAAACATACAATCATTGACTTCTGCATAATGTGAGAGGCATAACATTTGCTTTCAAAGTCTGCAATACGCGAAGACATGCGCTATCAAGCGCATATGCTATACACTAAATGCACATACACACATATGCATACACATGCATGCACTGATACTTTCACTATGAAAGAGAGATATCAACAGGATGCTTTTACATATAAACCTATGCATGAACGAACATATGAATATATACATGAACATATCCCCTATGCACTATGTATACATGCCTAGATCCATCCATGCATACATCCACACACCTATTCATCCAACTATTCATCCATATTAATATACATACATACATACATGCATACATAAATACATAGAAACTTAAATACATACATAAATACATGCATAAATACATAAACACATAAATACATTCATTCATCCATCCATCCGTCTATCCATTCATCCATACAAACATACGTACATACATACAGAAATAGTTACATAAATAAATACGTATATAAATATACATATATGCATACCGTGCATACACACATATATATATATATATATATATATACAGCATACATACATGTGCATGTATTTATATACATACGTACGCACACATACATAAGTACATACATAAGTACATACATACATACATACATACATACATACATACATGCACATACATACTTACGTACATACATATATACATACATACATTCATGCATACACATATACAAATATACATAAGTACATACATGCATACATACATACATACATACATGCACATATATACTTACGTACGTACATATATACATACATATATGCATGCATGCACATATACATAAATACATAAGTACATGCATACATGCACACATACATATATACATACATACATACATACATATATACATACATATGTGCATGCAGACATACAGAGGTACAGACCCGCTAAGAGAATAGCCTTGAAAATGGACATAGATAAACAGAATTCATGCATAGAAATGCTTTGTTTATGGAATGGGATACGTGAGTATGTATTCCAGGGACATTCATGAATTAACATACACAAAAACAGAGAACATCCATCTACATTTCTATGAATAATGGAAATATTTACGGAAATTGCCAAAAAAGGTAGTGACAGAAGAAATCTAGATGTCTACATACATATAGTAAACGCATACATGCATATGTACATATAAGTATAGACATACAAGAATATATGTAATAATAGAATTCAATGTACTGGATGGGTCAATCCCCAGTAAATATTCCTATGTTAATTGAATGCATACAAAAAGCAGACACACATTTATTCAAAAATGATAAACTGAGCCAGAGAAAAAAAAAAGGTATACAACTTGTCCATACAACATCAGGAAACTGAATAACTCCATGTCAGTTTGATATTACACATTTATTCAGACTTATTCTCTTCAGATAACCTAAATTCCCTTTTCTTCCTCATTCCCATTCCATCTCGCTCCCTAACTCTCCTCGCTTGCTATCCTCGCTCCACCTCCCTGCTGCCCAACAATCCTCCTTCCCCTCCTCCTCCTCCTCCTCCTCCTCCTTTCTCTATCATGGACACACACTCGCTGAAATAAAAACAAAAAATCATTGTTGGGTTCATCCCTTCCAGATTGAATGAACAGAAAACATTTCCCTTTTTCAATGCTGGACTGAATCCCATTGGGCTGGAAAATAGGTCTCACTCCGGTACGGAACTTGAAATGACCAACGGCCTATACGAGCAAGTATTAATTTACGTTTACATGTAAATGCACACACGCCAAAATGTATATATAAAAAAAGAAACGTATAAGCATAAGATCGCATGTACGCACACACACACACAAACACACACACACACACACACACACACACATACATACACACACACACAAACACACATAAACACATACACACACACATAAACGCACATACACGCATATATATACGCGCACACATCCATACACACATGCACACACACATGCACATACACACACACGCATGCACACACGCATGCACGCAAAAACACACGCAGACACACACACACACACACACACACACATGCACACACACACACAACATACACACAGTT
>NC_134781.1:73265571-73295571 GCF_046742065.1 Oratosquilla oratoria | reverse complement strand
TGGGCGGAGAGTTGGGTGTGTGTGTGCGTGTAAGGTCACAGCACTACCCATAGATCGGTTATATACGAGCTCTGAGCTCTCTTCCGGAAGGGAAATAGCTGTCGATCACGAGTCCAACACGTGATCCAAAGACCAAGGTGAACCATGGTGAATCACACACACACACACACACACACACACACACACACACACACACACACACACACACACACACACACACACACACACACACACACATACACACACACGTTCACAAACTCTTTGCCCATAAGAAAGTGATTACGAGTTGTAGCGTTGTGGTTCCCAAGATCAGAGGGGAGAGAAGATTGGAAAATGACCGTTGAATTACCAGTAGAATTCCATCCAACTACACCAACAAGTGCGTGCTGGTGGAAGACTGGAGGATGTTGTGGCAGAAGAAAATTTGGGAATATATTGTCTTAATTTTGACAGTGCTGACAGTTAAGTTCTCATCCATAGGACGAGTATGTAGCGGTACAATTTGGAAGGGGAAGAAGATATATATATGTGTGTATATATATATATACACACATATATATATATATGTGTGTGTATATATATATATAATATATATATATATTTATATATATACATATGTGTGTGTGTGTGTGTGTGTGTGTGTGTGTGTGTGTGTGTGTGTGTGTGTGTGTGTGTGTGTGTGTGTGTGTGTGTGTGTGTGTGTGTGAGTCTGGTGCCAGAATAGTCCTGTATTTAAACTTTTGCAGCGGAATGACTAATCAGGACATTTCGTAACCATTTTCGTGTTTGAGGACTATTTTGATGACAGAAATTCTTTGTTGATATCGATAATAAAACTTATCAGTCACATTTGATTCTGAAATGTTTACGCTGCTCAGTTGTAGTTCATAGAAATGATTATTTTGGAGTTTTGGGCATAAGAAGCAGCCACGAGGTCTGTTTCTGTTATTTTCATTTTCATTGTCTATGATAATTGTAAGCTTCTGGTCTGAAACGTTTCATTTGTTGTGATTCTGATCCTTGAACATGTAATTTTGCATCTGGCGGATCTGCAACTCTTCCTATGCATACTAGTTGGCACAAGACTAAAGTCTCCCTAGTTTTATTAGCAAAGACAAAGATATCAGTCACACACACTTTCCCCAAGACCTTTCGCAGTCCGTGCTTAAGGTCTTATCAATGTGGTTGGGGGAAGGAAATAAGAATATAAGAATGGAAAAATGAAGATGTGGAGATGCACAGAGGCGGGAGGTCGAGGAAGATTAAAGGTAAACAGGCGGACGGACCAACAACGTATTTCGCTCGTTGAGAAACTAAAGAAGAGATGTGATATCAGCGAGGGACGCTTCGAACTAAACAGAAATGAGGTGGAAAGAGCAAAAGGCTGCTAGGAGGGGGGAAAGGGAGCCAAATGCGGCAAGCACTCACACCATTGTACGTACACAAATAATCAGGAGTGCGTTCACATACAGAAGCTAATGCACAGACATGTGCATCCAAGCAAAGACACACACACACACACACACACACACACACACACACACACACACACGCACACATACACACACACACACACACGCACGCACACGTACACACATACACACACGCACGCACACGTACATACATACACACACGTATACACACACACACACACATACACACACACACACAGACATGCACATACACACACAAAGCACAACACCACACACATGATAACAGACACATATATGTGAATTTTGGCTTCTTGTTCTTGCTAAAGACTGAGCTAAGGGCAACGTCGGATATTATTGGGATAAACAAGTATCCCATTGCTCCTGCACTCGTCTTCTTGTGTTCTGTAGAAGTCTTGAAGAAAGAAACAAAAGTCTACAATTTCAAGTTATTCATTGCTTTGCGTGATGTTCATTTTCTTGGCGACGACGATGCTAAGTCATCTCTGTGAAGATTACGTGGATTAGAGAGACTTCATGCAAATGTATGCAATCAATTGGAATTCTATTTGAAAAACTCTGAAGAGTTTTAGCATAGTGCTCAATGTGCCAAAAAAGATCCTTCCTATTTGCTTGTGTTTGATTAAGTGGTAGGTTTAGTTTTTAAATTGAAAGCTGGTTGTAGAACACTAAAAGGGTTCCTTAAAGTTTAAGCTGCATTTTAATGGTTCTGAAACCGATTGTTCGTACAATATACTGAAAATTAATTTGAGGTAAATTTTTATGAATATCGCATCTGGGTTCTTATAAACATGGACTGTATCCATTTTCTTGATCCACTAGCAAATCTGATTTAACAATCCTTCAAAGGAGTAGCAATCGTTAACTGAAAAAAAAAATCTTCAGTAAGCCCCTTTGGTTTATTTAAAGCTTTCGTTTCTAACACGTGAGAACATAAGAACATAAGAACATAAGAATAAAGGAGACTGCAAAAGACCATAAGGCCTACACTAGGCAGCTCCGTATCCATCACCACCTGTCATCCCCATCCATAAAGTTGTCTAATCGTTTTTTAAAACAACTGATAGTTTCAGCGCTTACTACATGGTTACTAAGTTTATTCCATTCATCGACCACCCTATTAGTAAACCAATTCTTGCCTATTTCCTTCTTAAATCTAAATTTGTGAGTCTGTAGACAAGGTTCTGTCTTCTATGCCACTTTGTATGGTCCTCTTCAGTTGGCTCCTGAAGACGCAGTTCTCCTTCTTGTATGGTTTCCCCTTTCCGCCGCATCGGTCCCACTCCCGGAGGTGCCTTTCCATGTAGATCTCCCACGCCGGAGGCCTGAAGCTTCTGAACACGAAAAAGGTGTTTTCCATTAGCATAAAGTGGTACAACCCGTGGGGACTCCGGATCCAGTAAGGACATTTTACTGCAGTGAAGAAACTGAAAATAGTTCCAGCAAGATCTGGGATTGGGGGTCACTTCTAAAAAAAAAAAAAAAAAAAAAAAAAAAACAAAAAATATATATATATATATATATATATATATATACATATATATATATACAGTATATATATATATATACATATATGTGTGTATATATATATGTGTGTGTGTGTGTATGTGTGTATGTATTGCCCATGTATCAATGGCATGGCCCACATGTTGGGAAAATTTTCTAGAACTTGGGGGATTTTTTTATACACATGTATGTCATTTCCAAACTATCATGTCGAAATATTTAGATACCTTCCCTTTTCTAGTAAGAAACACAAAATTGAATGATATCTTTAACAAAAACATCAACATGAAAAAACTATATTAGCTCACTCATACTTTAAGCATGTTGTAGATTGAACAAGACCGTATATTGATTGATAACACGAGATATTTAAAGCAGAAAGGAGATAAGAATACCTTTGCCAAGGCAGTCTTAACCCATCAAAGGGCATTGCATCATCTGACGTTGAATAAAATGAAACATCTCCAGGACATAAAGAACCTCATTGGTTTAAGTAACTAAGAAGTCTCACTCGGGTCAATAATCTACCACTGAAGGTAGCGTTTCCTAATCTAGGTTGCAAGTGCCCCACCACTTCCATCCACGTCGGCGTCTCGATTATATTTATTGTAGTCTTACCTACGTAACCTCCGTTCTCTCTAAACTAGCTTCACCATATTTTCTATGGTTATCAAAATTCACGGGTGAAAGAGAACGAACGATTGAGCACTGACTTTATTTTTCATAATGCGATTATTATGACGCAACATCGCACGTCGGGCAGCTAATGCTGCCAAACGTGCGATGTACCCCGGAGTGAAGAGGCTAAGGGTGTTGAAATTAGTTATAGGGGGTGATTGGAAGTGATGCATACATTTTTCTTTATCCTTCTAGTAATAAGATATTAGATAGGGAGTGCTACACTGTCAGAAAAGGGTGGGAAACGCTATCAAACTGGCCCCCGACATGACCTTAGTGTTCACACACAGATAACAATGGTTACGGTTTTATCTGTAGCGCTATGCCACAAGCCCCGTCACACTATCACGAATTTCGTTAAATGTTGTGAATTTGAAAAGCTGTAGGACGACTTCGCCTGCAGTATTCTAGACTTCACTTAGAACAATTCTACAATGTGTCTGAATTTTGTAAAGGTTTTACTTCTCTTAGTTTGTCATTCAGCTTGATATGTGGCGCAAAAGTGATCCGACATTTGGAGATTCGAAAAATGAATCTTTTTTTAACAAAGTCGTATCTACTCAAACGAACTCACTTGAGCAGTGATAGCGTGACCGGAGCTTTAACCTATTTTTTTTTTTTTTTAAATGTAGAGAAAGGATTTAAAAAAAATTGATCTGATTAGACTATACTAAAGTCTTACTATAATCGTAATTTGGAGTTGTAAACCTGAACACCAGGTCCAATTATTTTATTTACTCATTTATTTATTTGTCTATTTATTGTTTGTATATTCGTTTATTCATTTATTAATAATTCATTTATTTTTCTATTTGTCTACTTATCGGTTTATTTGTCTATAAATTTGTTTTTATAACGGCAAAAGTATCCTAATTTTATTCATCAGGGTCCGATTTCATACTTAGAAATCTTATTTTCGTTAACACTAGGTGCCTTTATTGACAATAGAAGACAACTGAGTGTTAGAAAAATAAATCAACCTTTCAATACCTGGAGTCACGTTTATAGACTTTGTTCTGTCCAACAGAAGAGAAATATATTCATCTTAGGTAACCTCTGGATTGTTGGGTCACACAAGCAAGAGCAAAAGTAATTACATCTGTAATTGCACCATGATTGTTCATTGTATTTTATGAAATTCTGATTGTTAATCTTAGCGAGGAAATATTAAAATGTTTGTTCATGAAATAGGATTTGAAATAGAAACAGACTTACATTTATTACTTTTCTTGGCACACTGGAGGGCAGGAATTTCGTTTTTTTATATATATATATATAAAGAAATAAGAATGCTACCGAGATATTAGAAACATTTGTTATATTTATTAGGAATAGTAACTGAATGCTCGCTCGGTAGCACAGTGGATACTGTGTCAGACTCATAAACAGAGAGTCCTGTGTTCGATTCCCGGGACCCACTGCGGATTTCCTGTATTGGTTCCGGACAGCTCTGACCAGGTGGGGAGGCGACACAAACATCGGCCTCAAGAACCCTAGCACGGGTTTCTCACTTCCCACTTCGAGGGAGTTGGGTGGTAAGACAGGGTGAGTCTGTTTTGTGTTTCAGACCTTATAACAGACGATGGTCTATACTCATTGCATCAACATTTTAAATGGCCTCAACACCCCAAAGTCTAAAATGTCCATCTGTAGAGAACTAACTGATACAAGAGGTCAATCATTCCATTTTGATTTCGATAGTATTTGGAATTCAATACACATACGGTTTGTGATTATTTTTCGACTGCACAAATAAAAGATTAAAGTACGATTCAATACCAGATAGGAAATATACCACGAATTACCAATATCCCAATGTCCTGTTTTCTATGCGAGATAAAAGTAAAAGCCTGTTGAATGTTCCATTTTGTGGTAGAGTAATTCTTTTGTTTCCGTTTTGTATTATGGCTAACACCAGGGGAAAATATCTGTTGCCGCCTGTTGAATAAAATTATTTCGTGTTAACATGTGTTATAAAAACATAAGATATCATGTATGCTTAGTGGAAGAAGCCAAAAAAGAGAAATAATTGAAAAAAAAATGTTATGTGTTATAAAACCATAAGTTACCATGAAAGAAGGAGAAAATAAAAGGGAAAATAGTTGAAAAATATTTCATGTTATCATGTGCTATAAATACATAAGGTATTATGTATACGGAGTGTTTAAGAAAACACAAGCAATATAAGATCCCCAGTGCAGTGGAAGAAGAGAAATATCTTATCAGATCATAAAGGGACAAAGGAAACTATATGTACTGCATGCAACAGGAACTTAAATAGTTTAGTATATGGGATATAGTTAACAAAACAATAGTTTACAAACAAATAAATAAACAGGAAAGTAAGAAACTAAATATATTTGCATTACTTCAATGCCTTTCATGAAAATTCGATTATGTTTTTTTTTGTCAATATACAATAAAGATGATTTAATCAATTGTGTTCCAAGACAATTATCTTTACTTAAACAATAGATGGTTTTATTCATAAGAAAGTATGGTTCAGAACTGATAGGTGTGTGTGTGTGTGTGTGTGTGTGTGTGTGTGTGTGTGTGTGTGTGTGTGTGTGTGTGTGTGTGTAAACTAAGACGTACAAAAAGGTGAATAAAGGTAAAGAAAGGAAAAGAGTGTGAAAGAAGTGAAAGGAGAGAAAAGAGGAGAGCCATGAACGAGTCCCTCCTCAAGTCATTTGTACGATTTCTATTCATATGAAATCAACTGACTAAGCTTCTTTACGTCGCGTAACATCTTTCACATTGAGTTCTTTTTTCAAATTAATGCCACTAATAGCTCCATTATCCCTTCAGGGGGCAGACGATCTCCCAACCTAAGTAATATTGCCTTGCTTTGTTCTGAACAAAACCTTTCAATATCCATGAAAAGATGTTTACCCGTTAAGGAGACTGTCTGATCATTCAGCGGAAGTTCATTTAGGTGATGTTAGTTAAAACAAAATGCTTAAGTATTTTGAATGAGATATTTGACATTTAGAGAACTAAATAAAGAATATTAGTCTATGAAAATATATCTTAATACAAATATGTATATTATCAACGCCAATGGTACAGTTTCCTAAGGGCCTTTGTGACTATATAATTTGCATGGTGGCCGGTCCCTCCATGACAAGTGCTGTCCCTTTTTTATGAAATATTACTATATGAGAGAACTACCTAACTTTATTATGGATGAATAGTAAACACACTCAGTAGTTGAATATACTTTTAAATTCCGACTCTACCTTCTGAACGCGCGCGCGTAGGGGTAAGGATGGGAAAGTATGACATCAACCCATTTTGGTAGAATGCATGTGGCAAAAAAAGGGCCATCGGGGAAGGTTGCAAATAGTAGTCAAGGGAGTCTGTTTCCTTTAAAAAAAAAAAAAAAAAAAAAAAAAAAAAAAAAAATCCTGATTGTTTCGCGTCACACACACACACACACACACACACACACACACACACACACACACACACACACACACACACACACACACACACACACACACACATATATATATATATATATATATATATATATATATATATTGCAATCGAAAGTGTAGATACGTTTACTTGGTTAAGGATAAGTGGTATAAAAAGTATACATGAATGTGTTGAGCTTTTCTGGGTTTTAGAAGAGGGAATATTTTTAGAGGGAGTGTAAGAGGCTCGTAGATATAGGTAAACAAGTGAGGTAGAAAGAGGGGTAGATAGTGAGAGTTTCATTTTTATTGGATCGGCTGTTTGATAAACAACAGTTCGAAGGCGAGGGTTGAATTTTATGGATTAAGAAGTTTATAAACACAGCCGAAAGCGAGAAGGCAAGGAATTGTATAACTTTCCTATCAGCATTATGTTTATAAACAAGTGTCTGGGGACCCGATGTCATTGCTGTATGACGTATTGCTGATATAACCTAAGTCAGTGTACAGTGATTCTAGATTGCTTATGTAAACTATATTGCATACAGGCTTATACCAACTACTGTGGAGAAAGGGTGGAGGAGAAAATTCAACTTGTTCACGATTGTAAGATCACGCCCTTAGGGGAGGTTTCTTAAATAGAAAGTTAAAGACCATTGGACTAAAGAAATCATGACGTCACTGCAGAACTGACCTAGGACCTAAATTGAGTGTTCTTGACGGGAGTCCCTTGGTGTGCCTAAGAGAACCAAGTTGTACTAGAATTCGTGAAGAAAATAAGCGAAAATTTCTACCGTATATTGAAGTGACTGTACAATATACAAATACTAAGTTTATGTCTTCGGGGGCATGGGGCCTACCTACTAAAATTGAGAGCGACAACCGTACGCAACAAAGACAGTAGTGAAAGGAAAGTAGAAAGTGAGAGACGTACCAACAAAAGTAAAAACACGAAAGAAGGGAATTAGGGGTGGTGCCAGTTGTGACACGCATACACACAGGGAGTGGTGGAAGCTAATTCTTTTGATATAATGGCACATTTTGGTTAATTTTTCTTTGGTAAATTATAAAGGCTTACACTGGGCCGTCCCAGTGGATAAATGTCTGATATATCTCAAGCAACACCTTTCAAACGGTGATGGAATCTATGAATTCTGATCTAGCTGTCGACTGGCGATCTTATTGAGCTAGAAGAGACATCACTACGGCTTAAGAGTTAAGGATAAGAAAAAAGATATTTGGGAGGAAAGAACAAGGTTTGGAAATGGTGAAGAGTGGATAGGTGAACACACACACACACACACACACACACACACACACACACACACACACACACACACACACACACACTCGCGCGCATACACGCACATACACACACACACACACACACACAAACACACACACATTCATTCACAAACACCAACATACACAATCACTCACAAACACGCACATACACGTACACACACACACACACACACACGCACGCACACGCACACGCACACACACACATGGATTTGAGCCATATTGTATTGGTCCATTATACATGTGCATACCAATTACATGATTCAAGCTAACTACAACTCACGGCGTATAATGTCTTGATTTGAGCATGTACTTCACGACGTATGGAAAATAATATTGGAAGTGTTACAAATTTGGATTTCAGTTATTGCATTGGTTCATTATGTATGATATAATTGTGTTGTGAAATTATGTTGTAAGATGATGGCATTGTTATGAAGAAATGTAAATTACACATTGATGCTTCCGTTGTATTGTTCCGCGATAGAAAGTAGTGCTAGTGTATGTTATAGAAAGGTATTACTGTATAATGATAATATGTTGTATTGGAGCCAATAAAATGTTGTGTATTGTCAAACTGTGACAATATAGAGACAGACAGACAGAGAGAGAGAGAGAGAGAAAGAGAGAGGGAGAGAGAGAGATAAGAGAGAGAGAGAGAGAGAGAGAGAGAGAGAGAGAGAGACAGACAGAGAGATATAAAAGCACATAAGCAAACAGAACCAAAGAAAATGCGTTTGTGTCTTCAAAAACGGCAGCCTAGATGTAAAGGTGAGAAGTGAGATGATGCAGAGTAAATTACGCTAATATCCGCCAGCGCGGAAAATAACGATAACATAACGAGACCGTTGGGAGAAACGATGACAGTTATGCTTGTGTGCTTGTGCATGTATATGTATGTATGTATATATATATATGTATGTGTGTGTGTGTGTGTGTGTGTGTGTGTGTGTGTGTGTGTGTGTGTGTGTGTGTGTGTGTGTGTGTGTGTGTGTGTGAGTGTGTGTGTGTGTGCATGTATGTACAGTATGTATGTATGTATGTATGTATTTATTTATATAAGCACAAATGTAAACAGATAAGAATGCAGTGAAGGAAAAGACCATGGGACTCGTAAAGAAAGATACAGAAAAGAAATGAAAGAAAAAAAAATAGAGAAACAAAAGAAGGGAATGAGAGGGAGGTTATAAACACCCCCCAAAAATGAAATTATGATAAAACAAACCCTTAAAGAGAAAAAATCGAAAAAAAGAAATCGAACAGAAAGATGTGAATCCAAACAAAGTGGTGAACAGAACGACGTGATAGGAAGCGGAAGAAGACCAGAAAAGTTGCATATAAGGTGAAGCAGCAGCTTCGTAACCGAAATGGTAATAAAACCAAAGGCACACATCCCCCACCATCCAAGGGAGCGAAGGCATCGCGTCCTCAAAGTAATTAACAAGGACAAAGGAAGTAAACCAAGAGACAGACCGGGCGAGGAGAAGTAATAGGGCGAGAAAGCGGAGGGGTGAGGGAGTTGAGAAAGAGAAAGGGGGGAGGAAGGGAGGAGGAAGGGAGGAGGAAGGGAGGAGGAAGGGAGGAGGGAGAGAGGCGGAAGGGAGAAGGAGGAAGGGAGGAAGGAGAGGATGGGATGGGAGGAGGATGGGAGGAGGAAGGGAGGAGGAAGAGAGGAGGAAGGGAGGAAGAAGAGAGGAGGAAGGGAGGAAGAAGGGAGGAGGAAGGGAGGAGGAAGGGAGGAGGAAGAGAGGCGGAAGGGAGGAGGAGGAAGGGAGGAAGGAGAGGATGGGAAGGGAGGAGGAAGGGAGGAGGAAGGGAGGAGGAAGGGAGGAGGAAGGGAGGAGGAAGGGAGGAAGAAGGGAGGAGGAAGGGAGGAGGAAGGGAGGAAGAAGGGAGGAGGAAGAAGGGAGGAGGAAGGAAGGAGGAAGAGAGGCGGAAGGGGGGAGGAGGAAGGGAGGAAGGAGAGGACGGGAAGGGAGGAGGAAGGGAGGAGGAAGGGAGGAGGAAGGGAGGAAGAAGGGAGGAAGAAGGGAGGAAAAAGGGGGAGGAAGGGAGGAGGAAGGGAGGAGGAAGGAAGGAGGAAGAGAGGAGGAAGGGAGGAGGAAGGGAGGAAGGGAGGAAGGGAGGAGTAAGGGAGGAGGAAGGGAGGAGGAAGGGGGGAGGAAGGGAGGAGGAAGGGGGGAGGAAGGGAGGAAGAAGGGAGGAGGAAGGAAGGAGGAAGGGAGGAGGAAGGGAGGAAGGGAGGAGGAAGGGAGGAAGGAAGGGAGGTACGGAGGAGGAAGGAAGGAGGAGGAAGGGAGGAAGGAAGGGAGGTACGGAGGAGAAAGGGAGGAGGAAGGGAGGAGGAAGGAAAGGAGGAAGGAGAGGATGGGAAGGGAGGTGAGAGAGAGAGAGAGAGAGAGAGAGAGAGAGAGAGAGAGAGAGAGAGAGAGAGAGAGAGAGAGAGAGAGAGAGAGAGAGAGAGAGAGAGAGAGAGAGAGAGAGAGAGAGAGAGAGAGAGAGAGAGAGAGAGAGAGAGAGAGAGAGAGAGAGAGAGAGAGAGAGAGAGAGAGAGAGAGAGAGAGAGAGAGAGAGGAATGAAGGCAGGGGAGGTATGAAAGGGAATGAAAAGAGGGAGGAGAAGAGAGATGTGGTCTGGATGAGAAGTGAGTATAAGAAGGTGAGGTAAAGGAGGAAGAGAAAAGGCGATTCTGGAGAAGTAGGAGAGAAAAATGTGAGGAAAGGAGAGGAGGGAGGTGAATAAAGGAAGAGACGGTAGATGTAAGAGAGTGAAGATGTATTGTAATTTCTTTCAATAACCAGCGCCTCTTTCCTTGAAGCCAATTTTACACTAAGGAGGTAGTAAAAGGGCCATTTAGGAAAGTAGCAAAAATGAGAAATTGTAGAGAGTAAAATTGGTTACCATTTTTACCTGAGCCTTCAGCCACGGAAGAATGCAGCCTGACCCTGGAGAGGGGGATGGTAAGGGAAACTGAAACGAAACTGTGTTAATTGCTTGCTCGTAAGAGTATGTGCATGGTCGGAAGCCCTTGAATTAATTAGATTAATTTGCATAACGATTTGAAGCATAGGAACCCGCACGCATAAGTATAGTACCGGATTGAATTTTGCATGCCGTTAGTCATTCAAAAAATAAATAAATATATGAATAAGCAAATAAATGAATGGAATGAATAAATAACAAATAAACGAATAAATATGTAGATAGATAAATGAACAAATAAATAAATCAATAAACAAGTAGAATAAATAAATTAATAAAATCAGCATCAATCTCCCACGTAGGCCACATACTATACCAATATACCAAAGAAAAATTTCGTAGGTCACATCCAAAGGGTAGATCACATTCTATACCGGCACATCTATTGCTTTAATAGTTTGGGAGCGCAAACCGCGGCCAAACTAAAGCAGAACGCACCGAGGAAGGCATCTAGGAACGCACAGAGGAACGCGCCCAGCTCAGGGTATTAGTATTTCAAAAGGACTTTAATCCGGGTAACTCGCGATGAATTAAAAAAAAAAAAATAATAATAATAATAATAATAATAATAATAATAAATAAATAAATAAAGGACACAAAAGTTGTTGGCAGTGATGGCAAGGCACTATGGTACTGATGTCCAGAGCATGTGACAACATCTTCATTCGCCGTCACCAATACTTTGGCTTCCACCTTGGTCCTGTCCAAGAGCAATGGGTAAGGAAACGAGCAGACATCCACGATGAACACATATGATTAAAGTCTAATTCCAATCAAGCGAGATGGTATATTTAATGTAGCAATTAATGAACACTCAATACCGATAATCAGAGATGAAGCAGTCGACAAATACGTGGTTGTATTTACAGATGTATTTCATATTTGCAAGTGCCAACCTACTGGTTCTAGGAAATCCCTCCGTAGGAAAATATCCCCCACGGAAAAATCCCCATACGGAAAATATCCACGGAAAAATTTACTTTATTGAATAAACGTTTATTTAGTTTTTATAATTAATAATAGAAATAGATAAATGAACAACTTCTTTTCCTCATGTTTGACTGCTTTAATTTATTCTTAGGTTGATTTTTCCTAAATGGGATATTTTCCTACGGGTATTTTTTCCTGTGGATATATTTTCCTACAGGGGATATTTTCCTACAGGGGATATTTTTCTACAGGGATTTTTTCTCTGGGGATATTTTCTTACAGAGACTATTTTCCTATTTTTTGTGGGGGTATTTTCCTACAGGGGATATTTTCCTACGGGGATTTTTTCCAGGGGTATTTTTTCGTGGGAAATTTTTACTGCGGAGGATATTTTCCTTTAGGTGATAATTTCCTGACACCCAACCTCTAATGTATACACCACATTACAAATAAGAAATGCATATTTATGATTTTGCCTGCGCACTGTTTAGAGAATTTCCAATGTTAATATTATGTCAATAAATAAATAAATAAACATCTTCTATAGATATCCAAGAATATATAAAAAAATCATCACAAAATTTAATCATCTTTAAGATTAGAAAAAACAAAACAAAAATATATATATATATTATTGGATCTACTTATGCGTAAAGTTACTAAAGCCATAATTACTTATGGAGAAAAATCATTTGATTTATTCTATCACAAGTGTACCAATTTAAATCTATGTTTCCATATAATTGTGTATATGCATATATAAATTGTTCTGTCAACCTGAATATATATATATATATATATATATATATTATATATATATATATATATTATATATATATACATATATATCAGGTTGCACTAATGTCGTAACACATTGGTAAAATCTAAACTTAGAACCCACTGTCGGTGGAAAAAGATAAAAAGTGAAATGATTGTTCCTGTATATTTCGACCACTCTCTGTGGTCTCCACTTTCTGCTGAAGAGGACCACAGAGAGTGGTCGAAATATACAGGAACAATCATCTCACTTTTAATCTTTTTCCACCGACAGTGGGTTCTAAGTTTAAATATATATATATATACAGTATATACAATATATACACTACATGTGGTCATATAAATGGATGAAACAATTGGTAATATAAAGCACGTTTGGAAGCTGCTCTACCAGAAGTGACTTCCATCAGGAAGGACGAACGGGTGAGATGTAGGATCAAAGCCTCCTCCAGTCCAAATTGTAATTCCATTGTGTGCTCTAGTAAAGACATTCGAATCGGTAAATAGAGAGTTTCCTGCCTTGATGAACACCCCTACCATTCTCAGACTCCCCGCGGAGTTGTGAGAAATATCGCTGTTCTTAAGAAGATAGACAAAAAAAGAAACATTCATTCTCCCTCTCTCTCTCTCTTTCTCTCTTTGTCTCTGTCTGTCTGTCTGTTCATTTGTCCGTCTGCCTGGCTTTTGTCTTTCTCTTTGTCTTCTGTCTTTATATGTATCTGTTCTTCTGTCTGTCTGCCTGTCTGTCAGTGTGTGTGTGTCTGTCTGTCTGTCTGTCTGTCTATTTGTTTGTCTCTCCTTCTCCCACTCCTCTCTCTCCCACTCCTCTCTCTCTCTCTCTCTCTCTCTCTCTCTCTCTCTCTCTCTCTCTCTCTCTCTCTCTCTCTCTCTCTCTCCCTCTCTCTCACTTCTTCATATTTAATGCAGGCTATGACAATTGAATATGCAAAATTTATTTGTTTAGGAAAATGTTAAAATATCATCGGACAATTTAATGTTTTTCATAGTAATTGTTTGTTATGATAAGAAACAATTCCTATGATTAAATTCTACATCATTATTATGCATACCAGGAAAGTAATAATTCTCAGTTTGCCCTGGGGCTTGAAACTTCTGGCATATTTTGTTCATATTTTGTTGTAACGACTTAACATGGGTCTTAAGTTTTATATTACACTGAAAGTATGAGAGTGATTTCGCTCCATCTCGCCACTCCCATCATGCCATAGATAATGCATGGCAAGATTCATATAAAGTTAAATTTAGTAATTGATGTTGAAATGGTTGCACAGGGGTTGAAAGTTAGTGATAACATTATCTTAAATATGTTAATTTCCTTGAGGTTTTACATAGCTGAAACGGGAAACTCTTTTTACCTTAACTTTGTACTTAAGTTGAACATTATGTTGCAAATACGGATATTTTGAGTTAATCTGATTTCTATATTCAAAAAGTGGCCCTATATCATTCCTATAAAGTGTAATTAGGTAGATACAACCAGTGAAATGCACACACACAGACACCCACCCACCCACACACACACACAGAGGGAGAGAGAGAGAGGGAGAGAGAAAAAAAGAGAGAGAGAGAGAGAGAGAGAGAGAGAGAGAGAGAGAGAGAGAGAGAGAGAGAGAGAGAGAGAGAGAGAGAGAGAGAGAGAGAGAGGAGAGAAATACATACACACATAAATACATTTTGTGTGAGTGCGTGCGTATGTGACTGCGCGCGCGCGCGCGTGTGTGTGTGTGTGTGTGCGCATGTGCGCGTGAGTGTGTGTGTGTGTGTGTGTGTGTGTGTGTGTGTGTGTGTGTGTGTGTGTGTGTGTGTGTGTGTGTGTGTGCGTGTGTGTGTGTGTGTGTGTGTGTGTGTGTGTGTGTGTGTATGTGTCTGTGTGTGTGTGTGTGTGTGTGTGTGTGTGTGTGTGTGTGTGTGTGTGTGTGTGTGTGTGTGTGTGTGTGTGTGTGTGTGTGTGTGTGTGCATGTGTAGTATCACATGAAAAGCGAGATGCTAAGACTGTAAAATACAGCCGATCTCTGCGATCCTCTTCAGGAGGCTCGTTAACCTCACCAAAAATAGATCTGAATATTTATCAACCATATACTACATTCGTCAGTATCATTTGTCCAAAGAATGATCTGCTGTAAAATAAATAAATAAATATATAATAGATACATAAATAAATAAATAAATAAATAAATAAATAAATGAATAAATTAAGAATTGTTTGGAAAACATTCCCTTCTTTTCTCTTCCATAGTTACTAAATTTACTGTTATAGTTTCTATATTCTAATACATCTGTCAAGTTCAAATCTATCGACGAAAGGGTTCCGATTTGATGACAATGTCCCTTTTCATTCGTTTCCATTTTCGTACACAAGTTTTCGACTGATGTAGCCATCCTACCAAAGAATTACTTCCGATCGGAGTTTCTGCCCTCCTGAAGAGTTCAAAAGTCCTCTCTTCGGCGCCCAGCAAACCCACAGAGACCCCATAACCGAGAGCGCGACTCGAGCAAAAGAGAGGTGGATAGGAACAGGGATAGGTGTAGATAGATAGATAGATAGATAGATAGATAGATAGAGAGAGAGAGAGAGAGAGAGAGAGAGAGAGAGAGAGAGAGAGAGAGAGAGAGAGAGAGAGAGAGAGAGAGAGAGAGAGAGAGAGAGAGAGAGAGGATGAGTGTTATTGAGGAGGAAAGGTGTGAGAGATGATACGTAAGGGATGAGAGAGGGAAAGAAGAGAAATTTGGAAAAGGGGGAAGGTAGGTTAATTGAAAAGAGGGGATTCTGGGACGTAGCGGGGGAGAGTCCCATATCTCTTCACTATTTTCCATTATTTCATTCCACTAGTTCCTTTGGTCCCCTTCACAATGGTGGCACGTTTATTCTATTCTATTTGCCTGAGAACGTGGACGAGTGTTGTCGAGACTCTAAGAAGTCTGACTAGGAATATCTCTTTTCTTTTTATTCAACGGCCCATCACTCAGCGCACTGAAATCATCTTCTAGTGTCATCTACAGGGAAATAAATAATATTAACACAATGAAGGGCCTTGGGTGTTTTCTGAACTGTTTACATTTTGTACATACATATACCAAAGGCTTTTTTCCCCCTGACAAGGGAGGTAGCCGAAAAAACGAAGGTATAAAATCCACTCCCACCCATTCCATCCCCACATACTACACTTCCATTTCGTACAGTAAGGAAATCCATACGGTTTCCGTTGTACTTGATGTCTCCTTTGACAAATTTAGGTTTAAGAAGGACTCAGTAGCCATGTAGTGAACGCTGAAACAAATACTTGTCTTAAGAGAAGATGAGACAACTATATGGATAGTGATGACAGGTGGTTATGGACATGAACTGCCTAGTTTGGGGCTTATGATCTCTTGTAGTCTCCTCCATCCCTATGTTCTTATATCTCCCTTTCCCTCCTTTGTGTTCCGTCAGTTTCCTCCAGTGTCTCACTCCTCTTGCACCTTCGTCGCCTCCATCTTCCTCACCAGCGCCTTCACATCCCTCCTTGTATTACTTGTTCCTCTCATCACCTGTACTTAGCTTGCGCCTTTTCGTCTTGGAAGATCTATCCCCTTCTTTTTCAGTTGCATTTTACCTTTTATTCATGTGGCTCTATTCCCTTCTCCTTGTTGCAAACTTGTCTTGTAACAAGTAAAGTGTTTTGCCCTTTAACGCATATCCCCGATGTCGATGCCTGACCATGCAAGGTCCCTTAGCTGGTGCTTCTCCTTCTCCTTCTCCTCCTCCTCCTCTTCCTCCTCCTCCTCCTCCTCCATTCTCGCGTTGTCTCTCTATTTCCCATTTCTTCCATTTTCGTGTTTTCTCGTGCGTTCCTTATTGCCTTCCTCCTGTTCTTTCCCTTCGGATTCCTTGGTTCCAGAAGCTTCGCTCTCTCGCTGTTCGCCTCTTTTTCCTTCCATTCCCCTTTGCGTCCGCCATTCTCTCCTTCGTTATTCTTTGTCGTTTTCTCCTTCTCCGTATTTGTGTGCGCCTTCGTTTTCGTCCTCGGCTTTGTCTCCCTTTTCGTCATTGTCTTCGTACATCTTCGACTTTGACTTCGTCTCCGTCTACGTCTTCTTTTTCTCCATCATTTCCTCCTTTTTCTTATTTTTTTTTTTTTTTTTTTTTTTTGCTCTTCTTCTTGCTCCAATTTCTCTAACGACCTAAGGGCCACAGCTCTGCATGAAGTGACCTCGAAGCTGTGACGTCATTGCTTGTTAGTCATAACTCATTTTGTGACCCTTTGCCTGACGCGTTCTTTGCCAAAGATCCTGCAACCACTTGACCCTTTTAGTTTTATCGCTCCTCGACCCATTTTTCTCATTTTTCTTATTCTCCACTCCCTCCTTCTTTCCTTCCTTCCTTCCTTCCTTTCTTCCGTCTTCCCTCGCTTGCGCCTTCCCGTTGCCATTCGCAAAACAAAAGCAAAGTTTTTGTGGTCAAAGTTTTTGTGCTGACGGGCAGGCGAGGTGAAGAAAAGGAAGGGAATAGGATGTAAAGGCATTCTACGAAAGGCAGAAGGTGAGGAAAGAGGAGAAAATGTGTAGGATGAGAAGAAATAAGAAGAAAAAGCAAAGGGAAATGAAGAAGAAGAAGAAATTATAAGAAAACGAAATAAAAAAGAAAAGAAAAGAATAAACAATCAAGGAAAAAAGAAAAGAAATAAGAAGAAAAAGCAAAGGGAAATGAAGAAGAATAAAAAGATAATAAGAAGAAAACGAAATAAAAAAGAAAAGAATAAAAAAAGAAAAAATAAGAAATAAGAAGAAAAAGCAAAGGGAAATGAAGAAGAATAAGAAATAACAATAAGAAAACGAAATAAAAAAGAAAAGTAGGAATAAAAACAAGGAAAAAAAGAAAAGAAAAAAGAAATACGAGTTGAACAAAAAAGAAAAAGGAGAAATAGAAAACTAAGAGAGGAAAGAAAGGGATGGTGATGAAGAGAAGTAAGAGGAGGAAGAGGAGGAAGAGGAGAGAGAGGAGGAAGAGGAGGAAGAGGAGAGAGAGGAGAAAGAGGAGATAGAGGTGAAAGAGGAGGAAGAGGATAAAGAGAAACTGAAGAAGAAATAAAAGTAAAATAGTAAATACATAAGAAGTAAAAGACATGTAGATCCATTACAAGTACGATAAAAAAAAAAAAAGGAAAGAGAAGGAGGAGGAAGAGAAACTGGCGGTATTAGAGACGATAAAAGTCAGAATATAGCTAATAGAAAACTGAAGCCCCTGATACAATTTTCATGCTCACGTGCGTGGCAAGCGATCAAAGGTCAATAAATATCTTGACCCCTTAGAGACGGTGACGGCACTCCCATGACCTGGCTTGACCAGTGTACCTCCTCGTAACCTAAGAGCCAAAACACATAGTGAATGATAGAATGAAAAACAAGTCTAGTATCACCATTCATAGGACGCATTGTGGTCCGACGGTATTACTACAGGCCTATATGAAATAGAAATTGTATTTCCGATGCATTGAAATAAATATATACATATTTTTGGGCTAGATTATTAGATATAGGAAAAGTAGCCAAATGGAAAAATGCATTTAGATGTTGAAGATAAAGTCACATGAGAAATGAATAAGAAATGGAGGAAAAAGCGGAATAAAATGAGGAGAAACAAATGAAGCTATCAAAAGATAAAAAAGAAAAGACTGATAGATAGATCACTAGGTCTGACTATGACAAAATGCGCGCGTATGCGTGTGTGTGTGTGTGTATGTGTGTCCGCGCGTATGTATTACATGTATACCTATGTATATATATATTATATATATATATATATATATATATATGTGTGTGTGTGTGTGTGTGTGTGTGTGTGTGTGTGTGTGTGTGTGTGTGTGTGTGTGTGTGTGTGTGTGTGTGTGTGTGTGTGTGTGTGTGTGTGTATGTGCACATACATAAACACAGGGTAGTAGGTAAAGACAATCCCAAATGCATTGTGTCTGCAATAATACGCGGCTGACTAATTGAACACATGACGTATCCCATGTATAATCTTAATTTACATTTCATTCCAGCGTTAAGCTTAGGAAGGTCTCAGAATTGCGTAATAAGGCCCAGAACATCCAAGGCTTCAGGAGAACCTCCACTTAGTAAGGCCCCTTACCTGAGGCGAAAGTACAATGTGTCAGACACAAATAGTGGCTTCCCCTTCCATGGGTAGGCCATTAATGCATCACTTGATATCAGTATTACAGGCTGTCAGAAACTAGTGTCCCCGTGAAGATAGAAACTGTTTCAGAATTAATTTAAGTAGCCAGTCCGTGAATGTTACAGAGCTAAAAAGATATTTTCTTTCTAGAAATCTCAACCAATTTTAGCTATACAGACTTGAGCACGTCCTTCTTTATTTTCTATTTTTCTTCACTTCACCAGTCCTCTTTCCCTTTCAACTCTTGCCAATTTCTCTAAAATATACATTTGGGTAACATTTATAAGCTTCAATCAACTTAATACGTAAATAGGTACACACACACACACACACACACACACATGTATATATATATATATATATGTATATATATATATATACACAGTATATATATACATATACATATACATAAACATGCACACATATACATACACACATATACATATACACATATACATATACATATACACAAATAGACTGTCTAAAGGAATCGAGGCTGAGATATAGGGTCTAAATAACAAAGAGTTTGGATGCTTATCACCTATCCCGGAATGAAAAATAGATTATCGAGTGCAGAAGGCGGACAGAAGGAGCGTGTAGGTAAAGGCGCATGAAGGTGACTTCCTTGGGTCCGAACCTGGTCTTTGAAGTCTTCTTAGGCCGAAAGGCTAAGATCGGAGACGGGGGAAATTACATCATGTCTGACAAGAAAATGTAATTTCAAGATTTTTTTTTTTTTTTTTTAACAAATCGCAAAGGAACGGGTCTTTTGGAGCTCAAAGACAGCTCCTTCGCAACATGAATCAGGTAGTAGGATCCTTTTTCTACCTCCGCCCTGGGTCCAAGCAGACTGACTTTTGCCTTAAGTTCACAAAGGCATCATCTAAAGGCAAAGACCGTCCATCGAATAACGAGTTTAAGTGTCCTCAAATTCTGCCTCACGATGGAGATATCAATTCATTCGTCCTCCCCCTCCCACCCCCAATGATCGTGGTGAATTTTGAAGATTCTGTTAGGAATGAAAAATAGGGATTTTATCAACCTCATGTAATATTCTGGCCCTCAGAATTTTACTCACGCATCCGGTGAATGTATATATACATTTATATTTTTGTTTTTGTGTCATTATGACATTTGGAAATAAAACCTCCTACTAGGATTCGAACATGGTGGCATGATGGTACGATCTTCGTCTTATAAAAAGCAAGCCGATCAGGCAAGGATTCGAACCCCAGTAGGAGAGTTTATTTCCCTATATATATATATATATATATATATATATATATATATATATATATATATATATATATATATATATATATATACAGTGTACACACACACGCCATTTGTTACACAACCCACATCAACATCAGTATACTTGACTGATACTTGTATTCATCAGCTATATTGAACTGCTAATCCCTTAAGTATATTGTTGTCGTACTGATAAATATCCTGGTTGTGACGACCGGTATCGATCGCAGACCTCAGAACCACTGAGCCTGTTTCTTACCAACGCTTCTCTCTTCCTCTCCCATGGTGTCTGACTCTTTCTCTGTCTCACCATCTCAATCCCCAGATTTGGTCTCCAGAATGTGTTCTCATTGCCTTATTAATTCCGAAAGCTCTAACTTTCGCTTTTTCTTTTTCTTTTCTATCTACTTCACCACCTACAAGCACTTTGCAAGTCATGATGGAACCCTACATTTCATATGAAATCACTATTATTGCTCGAACTTACAAATCATTTGCCATACCTTAGATATTTTTTTATCCTTTTCTACTACAGCTTTCCTAATACAGCTCCTCTGATCCATCCTTCTCCATCCTACAGCCTCCGGCTCCTACTCACGCCGTTAATCCCTAATCCACTCCTTGTAGATCTCCTGATCACTCCGCTATCAATCTAAACTTCGGGTTTATTTTTCCTTCACCCCACCTACTATTCTTTCGTTCTTTCTCCTTTTTCCTTCTTGCTTTCTTTTTATTTTCCTCCTTCCTCGTGAACTTGGCGCGACTTCATTAATCACCTGCCTTCGTCCACCCATTTAAGTTTGTGTCATTAGTCATCGGAGTTTCCCTTCTTTCTCTGAGTGACGTTTTCGTGTCTTGACTCGGCCTTTGAAGACCAAAGCGACTTCAACGCCGTCGAGGCTCCTCTGAACACTCGATTATGAACCTGCTCTTATCTATTTCCAGTGACTATTTGGTTGTCGAACACGTTGGTTAAACCCCAAATACCCCGTTTTCACACGTTCACACATCACTTCAAACACGTGTCTGTCGAACCGCATTCGACGAACCATGTAAACCCCCACTTAAAGACATGATATTTGTAATGTAGAAAAATTAGAAGAAAACTACAAAAGAAATTAATGATGGGAAGCTGAGAGGGGAGCGAGAGGAAGAGTGAGGCGATGGGGAGGGTTCATGGTGGAAGGATTTAAGAAATCATAATAGTTCAATTCGGTTTAACTTCGGAAACTCCCCCTATCAGGAGGCTAGAACGATACCCCTTACAGGGTAATTTGCAACGTGGAATTTAATGACCCATGCCCTTGGTCCAACTTGCTGGCGGTAAGTTTAATCTGCCGTTACCTCGACCCCCGTCACATGTAGCGACGCTCTAACTCGCTCGGTCAGGACCGACAGGATATGGGAAGGAAAGAATGAGTGAAGGCAGAGTAATTGAGAAATATGTAGGATAGCAGGAAAGGAAGGATATGGGGAGTAAGGAAACGGGAGAACTAAAAAAAGAAGAGTAGAAGAATGAAATGTTAAATGTCAGTATAAGGGAAAGTATGGAGGATTGAAGGGAGTTAGAGAAGGACTGAGTGAGTGAGAATGAGGGAGGAAGAGAGGGAGAAGGGGAGAGAGTGCGTAAAGGAACGAGGAAATGAGGGAAGAGGAGAAACGTCGAGAGCAAAGGAGAAGCGGGACCGATGGATATCCAGAATGTTTTTATGTGTTTCGTCGATATTTCGGCATTTCCTGAGTCGGCGGGCGGCATACAAGACACGACGCTCGTAGAGAATATTCTTCAGCGCCGAGGATGCGAACTCAAAAAGGGTCTTCGGCTTTGAGTGTGACGTAGGACCCATGCCGCTGAGCGATTTTTTTTCTTCTAACTTTTAAGCTGAGAAAACGTCCATTCCAAACGATATATTTACGGACTTTCTCGAACAGAACCAGTTCACTGTTTTTGATCCTCCGAACATTGGCCAGTCGGTTTTATTCCCTTGAGCGACCTTTTATGCCGTAAATGAAGGAGTAAACTTGTATTACAATTTGTTCTCTAAGTCACTATGAGCCGTCTTGCTAGCAGCCAACAGACGATTTTGTTCAGATGAGAAAGGAAAATTTGCCGGCAATTCTATTTAGTCTGGGGGAACCATATATATATATATATATATATATATATATATATATATATATATATATATATATATAATTTATCTATTATTATAACAATAATAATAATAATAATAATAATAATAATAATAATAATAATAACAACAACAATAATAATAATAATGATAATAATTATAATACTGAATAAAACAAAAGTTCTTAAAGACTACCTGGAGTACCATTTTTGGTTCTTTCGCGACCTGCAACAATTTCATTCTAACAAACAGCAGGCTATTTCGTAGAATTTATTGAGCAACACCGTGGTTTCGAAATTCGACTTGGAGTTTGCTCTTCACCAAATTATTTTATTCGGGTGAGGGAATTCACTCTCATACGCAGAAGCTAAGAGCCCAGTCACACCAAGTTTACGACCTGTTTCCGACCACCGGCGACCAGGTGGTCACCGACCAGTTGAAGGTAAGAACATAAGAATGAAGGAGACTGCAAGAGACTGTAATGTCTACACTAGGCAGCTCCGTATCCATCATCATCTGTCATCCCCATCCATAAAGTTGTCTAATCGTTTCTTAAAACAAATGATAGTTTCAGCGCTTACTACATGGTTACTAAGCCCATTTCATTCGTCGACCACCCTATTAGTAAACAATTCTTACCTATTTCCTTCTTAAATCTAAATTTGTCCAGTTTAAAACCATTACTGCGAGTCCTGCCCTGTTGTTTTAATATGATGACCTTCTTTACATCACCCTTGTTAAAGCCTTTGATCCACTTGAACACCTCTATTAGATCACCCCGCACTGCGTCTTTCCAGAGAGTGTAAGTTAAGGTGCCTAAGCCTCTCTTCGTAAGGCAAATTTCTGAGTCCATGTATCATTTTGGTCATTCTTCTCTGTACTGATTCTAGTGAATTGATGTCCATTCTGCAGGACGGAAGTCGCTGGTAGCGGGTAACAAGATAGATAAATAGATCGATAGTTAGGTAGATATATTACAACACACACTGAATAGCCCCAAGTACATAGATTTTCATCTTATCAACAACATTAACTTTTTCATTTCAAATCCTTACATAGCTTGTTATGACTACTTAAACATTCCGAGCTGACTCCAGTAACCCTACTTTCCTTGTTCTACTTCAAAAATTAATAAATGTGATTCCATAATTCAATTTGAAAATCTAGAAAAAAACACTTTTTGCTGAAGCAAAATGTAAAGGTCACTGGTTTTAACAAAGGGATTAATAAAACATCACTGACGTATTTGATCAAATCCTTTAGTGTTAATGATCTTTACCTTTATTCTGGCTGCCGTGTTGTAGACGTTTGAGGACACTCCCCCAAAACATGACTCCCGGAGTCTCCTGAACCTAGTTTGAAAACACTCCCCGGTCAAATGAAACTAGATTGACAACACTCCCCAGTTAACTGAAACTGGTTTCAAATGACTCCCATTATTGGATGCTTGATTTTTTTTATTAAGGTTGCTCAGCCCATACAAAAAAAAAAAAAAAATTAATTACACTATACATGATTACCTTTTTTCTTGGAATACAATGACCTATTTATTACTTATTAGAAATTACACTACACACGGATAACTACATTGAAATGGTTGCCTGCGTTATTCTCAAGGTACACTGAATCCTTTATGATTTTACTACCTTTCGGACTATGTATATGCCCATGTGTGAATAGATCCAAAACTTTGCCCAAACACATACATTTACTTGAAAACATGTTGGCTGCTGCAATAATCTCTGTAGTTGTTCCCCATACTTTTATCCTCACGCATTGAATCAACTTGGATGTTTTCGTTGGTGGAAAGGAAATCACATATCAAGCTTCTGACAACAGGATGTTGGTCCTCTTCTCCAGTGATAGCGAATGCCATGGAACGAAAAAAACAATTTCCATCACCTTTAATTACTTTGACAGCAAGGGTTTTCACTTGTGTTTTTGAAAGTCTTATTTATTTTTCCAGAGGGACCAGATTTTTTCTTAAATATCAGACGTCCACCAGAGTTGTTGCAGATTGCTCGCTGTGTTGGATTAAATTTGTAGATAATCTCCTGTTGCTGAACCCCTATGATCTGGACAATTGGAGATGGTGGCTCTGACAGAAGTTGGAGATGGTGGGTCTGATGAAGAACTTGGTGGTAAAAATCACCATTGTAAATCATATACAGTGATATATATCAGTTTATGCAAGTTTCTTATTATCAATTATTAATTATTAATCAATTAATTATTAATTACTAATCAATTAATTATCAATTATTATTATTATTATTATTATTATTATGATGCTAAAATAGAATATCACATTTATATGTTTTTATAAAACCAAACTCATTTTGTTAAGGAACATAGGTCTATTCCAATTTGGTGCATAATTTGAGGCTTAATTGGGATACTGTGCAGTTTCGAGTCAACTTTCTTGAATACTGTGCTTGATTTTTGGCACCGCAAGCAAGTTTTGATAGTGTCATTTACGTCAGATACAATTTTGCGCCACAATACTTTGCACATTATACGATCGACGACTTTTTCTCTGCCCACATGTCCTCCCAAGGCAACAGATTCGTCGCTGTAACCAGATCCTCGATGACTAGCCAGTACAATGTCAAGCTGGTATTGGCGATCCTTAATAACCCGAAGGAAGCGAACTTCTGCAATCACAAAAATAAACAATCACAGTCGCGCAATACTACATCTATTGGAACTAACATTTATCTAGGAAATGATAAAAGATAAAGCCAAAAATTGCGCATTAGAGCAATAACGAATGTCAATCAAAATTATAAATTTACGGAAATAGGCTACTCACCAGGTATATCTTTCCTGTTAGGTTTATGAACATACTTCAGACAGTCGTCTTGGATTGTGAATGCCTGACACTTCCTTCGAAAATTAGATTTTTTTCCCTTGTTGTTTCCAACATGCACTGGATACTTTTTTGACCGCAGAACTCTTCCACCTCGTCCATTTCAGTATTAAAGTCCATGGTAGCACACGACACGACACCACACCGACAACTAACAAATCTCGGCAACACTGGCAATTAACAAACCTCTGTATATGTTCATGTTCGTTTCATTTCAAAGGTTTCAAAGATTCATTCGAACCAGTTATATCTTTCCTGTTCGGCTTATGAAAACAATCACAAAAATAAACAATCACAGTTGCGCAATACTACATCTATTGGAACTAACCTTTATCTAGGAAATGATAAAAGATAAAGACAAAAATTGCGCATTACAGCAATAACGAATGTGTGGGTCATTTCAAACTAGGTTCATTCGAATGGGTAGTCATCTTAAACTAGGTTATCCGCTCATGCCCTTTTTTTCGTGCATCTATTGGAACTAACATTTATCTAGGAAATGATAAAAGATATAAAGACAAAAATTGCGCATTAGAGCAATAACGAATGTCAATCAAAATTATAAATTTACGGAATAGGCTACTCACCAGTTATATCTTTCCTGTTCGGTTTATGAAATAATCACAAAAATAAACAATCACAGTCGCGCAATACTACATCTATTGGAACTAACATTTATCTAGGAAATGATAAAAGATAAAGACAAAAATTACGCATTACAGCAATAACGAATGTGTAGTCATTTCAAACTAGGTTCATTCGAATGGGGAGTCATCTCAAACTAGTTTTCAATCGAATGGGGAGTCATTTCAAACGGGTGGGGGAGTCGTCTGAAACTAGTTTTCAAGTGACGGGGAGTCGTCTGAACCTAGGTTGATCTGACTGGGGGAGTCTTTTGAAACGGGAAGTCACTTGAACCGGCTACAACCGGCTCGCGATTTTATTCATCAAAGGAAAGCCTCCGCGAAGGGAAGGAGTTCACAATACCTTCACACCAAAATCACTTTTATTGTGATTCTGGCTACTGACAGGCTATTTCAGTCAGCTTGATGAAGTGAGTGAGGCTAGTGGTGGAGTTGAGGTTTTTGGCGCTGATGTCAAAGGAAGTAACTGTGGAGCCCAATTCTTGGCCCGCATATCCTTCCACACTCCATACCTGACATACTGACGACATAAATTCCATTTTTGGAGACTTTAGTGAAATCCCTACAGATCAGAGTTACGTACCTTTTTTTTTTATGATTGAAGACTATTTTTCAAATAAAAAACCGATGTTGATCACTTTGAACCTTTTCTCTTTCTTCGTTCTGCGGAAACATCGGCGGTGTCGCTTAGTAAAGGAAAAAATGCGCAGGTAAGTGTGAATACCTCCAATGACTTACACTGTAATTGAGCCGCTGAGGTACAAACCGCGGCAAATGAAACCGCTAGTGTGATCAGGGACTTTGCCGCCTCTGTGACTCCAAGGATAGAAGAGCTGGTTATTCCACACTCAATGAACACAAGTGTTCCTTTCTCATTGAATACTATCAGACAATTCGAGTCATCTTCTTGGCACCCAGTTAGTAATATAAAGGTTAATACTACACTATCAATATTCTTATTTTTCACGTTTATACGCCAATTATTCTTCAGACTTTCCTTATTTCCTTACACACACACAAACACACACACACACACACGCGTGCATATATATATATACATATATATATACATATATATTACATATGTATATATATATTATATATATACGTATGTATGTATGTATATATATATGTGTGTGTGTGTGTGTGTGTGTATGTGTGTGTGTACGTGTCTGCGTAAATGATTATTTAATTCTATTGCCAAAATTATAAAATCTAAATTTATTTTCCCGTTGAGTATTGCCATCAACGGATAATTGTATCACTCAGGGAGAAACTTCTCTTCCTCAAAGGAATAAAGATAACCTCAATTAACATGGTTAGGAATGCATTTGATCTTTCGAACCATATTTATGCATACACCAATCAATTTCATTCGTTTGAAAAAAGGTTCAGTTCTTCAAGGACTGTTTATTGCGTGTGTGTGTGTGTGTGTGTGTGTGTGTGTGTGTGAGCGCGTTCACACGTACGCACTCTTCATTCCCACGTATACTTCAACAGCCTTTAAGAAGGAAGGTGACAGACATTATTATGATTGTGCGAATCTGTTCAGAAATATATAATCTTAAGTATAAAATTTTAAAATATAATCAACATAAATTACTTTATTGTAGATAATGCTAAACAGTGTTATTCAGCTTGGAGAAACATTTCCGTTTTTATGTAGGCCCACGGTCCCCCCCAAAATATTGTGACCCAGGATTCACGTAAAGAGAATCTGAACATTTCCTATGACCTTTAACCAACACCAACACCCCGCAACCACCCAGCAAATAAGAAATGTCCCTTATTACTTGAGTGAAAATAAAATATCTCTTAAGTCACCGGAAAGGGGAGAGAGAGAGAGAGAGAGAGAGAGAGAGAGAGAGAGAGAGAGAGAGAGAGAGAGAGAGAGAGAGAGAAATAGAGAGAGAGAGAGAGAAATAGAGAGAGGGAGAGAAATAGAGAGAGGGAGAGAAATAGAGATAGATAAAGAGAGAGAGCAATAGAGAGAAAGAGAGAGAAAAGAGAGAGAGAGAGAGAGAGAGAGAGAGAGAGAGAGAGAGAGAGAGAGAGAGAGAGAGAGAGAGAGAGAGAGAGAGAGAGGGGGGGCGGAAAGGAAAAATAATAGTAATGAAAAAAATAGTCTGTATCTAATGTGCAAATAGTCTTTGCCCCCTAATGATCCGTAAGAGAAGTGTGGTGGTGGTGGTGGTGGTGGTGGTGGTGGAGGTGGAGGTGGTGGTGGAGGTGGAGGTGGTGGTGGAGTGGGGTTCTTTCTGGAAAAAAATCTAAAATAGTGTCCTAAAATAAAGACGAAAATATTTCTTTGTCAAGTCTTTTAGCAACAATCTTACTCCCAACATTCTGTTGGCAAGATTATGTGCCTGCCATGATTCCAGCAAAAATTCTTTGCCCATTATTACTCCAGCGGCAAATGTCTTTGCTTTTGAACAATCCAACAAAAATGCCTCAGTCTTTCAAAATATACATGCACATACATATGCGTGTGCCTATATTAATGAGTTATTTTTGTATTTGTGTTAATGCGAGTGTATGTGTGTGAGTGGCTAAAATATTGCTTGCGAGCGTGTGTACTGCATGTGTGTGTGTGTGTGTGTGTGTGTGTGTGTGTGTGTGTGTGTGTGTGTGTGTGTGTGTGTGTGTGTGTGTGTGTGTGCGTGCGTGTTCGCGTGTTTGTGCAAACATGTTCAGAAATATATCATCCTACATATGAAAATTAGAAATTAATTCAACATGAGCTACTCAGTCATTATATATGAAAATAAAGAACATCATATCCTTCATATACGTTTTCATATCATGTTTCGAACAGTCATCTTACACCTTAGGCTCTTCATAAATTCTATATACGTTATTAAAGTGTTTTTCCCACAAGTCGAAGCTTGCTTCCATAATTAGCAAATTAAGAGGTCAAGGATCTCTCCAGATAATATTTCCCTCTCAAAACTCATTTATGCATATGTTGATACAGACATATTAATTCAGGTTCTTTCTTAGGAAAGACGAAGAGTTTTTTCTCATATTCAAAAGTTATGCAAATATTATAATTATTAGCACAAAACAGATTCTTTGTAAACACCTATTGACTGTATACATAATCCATTTCTAATTTTTAGTCTGATTACGAGCGTATGCACCTCCATGCTAAAGGGAAAATATATGTTTAAATGGAGCATAAAGGGGACGAGAAAGGGGCTGGGGATCGGTTGGCTGCAAAGTCTACTGACTTGGGCTACCACACTGGAAAACATAATTTTGCATGGCATAATAAAAAAAAAAAAAAAAAAAAAAAAGTATTTCGACGGAGGTTACATTCCTAAAGTTTGTCGGTGAAGTTCAAGAACATATTGTATATATATATATATGCATATATATATATATATATATATATATATATATTATATATATATACATATATGTACATATATATATTATTTATATACATACGTGCAAACACACACACACACATATTATATATATATATATATATATATATATATACATACTCTATTAGATATGACAGCATATTCGGCGTCGGTGACCTTTTTTAGACTGTCTATTCTTCTGTTCTCTTCTCTGAATAAGATAGAGAATACACAAAAATTCCCGAATGAGTCCATGCTTGTTTGCCCTTCTTCGTATATATCGAAGAAAAGCTGCGGACACTACCCTTCTTGTTCCCTGTCCCTCTAAAGCCCTCAATCCTTGCTGCCACTTGGGGGCTTTACCTCCCCGTCCCTGTCCCTTCTAAACTCTCCTCCTCCATCTACAGTATCTGGTGTATTTTGCCTCTTCTGACCTTCTCTCATCCACATATGCTTCATCCTCAAACGATACCTTTATCTTCTTAGAACTATGCTAGTGTCCTCTCAGTCT
>NC_134781.1:73258071-73260571 GCF_046742065.1 Oratosquilla oratoria | reverse complement strand
AAAACGCAACAAAAAAGCTCAACTTTCACCACTGAACGCGTTATCATACTAGGCTTCCACGGGCTTTATCAAATTCGTTTCAGTACAAACGACTTTGGTCAAAAAAAAAAAAAAAAAAAAAAATATATATATATATATATATATATATATATTATATATATATATATATATATATATATATATATATATATTATAACAATAATAATAACAATAATAATAACAATAATAATAACAATGACAATAATAATAATAATGATAATAATAATAACAATAATGATAACAATAATGATAACAATAATAACAATAATAATGATAACAATAATAATGATAACAATAACAATGACAATAATAATAATAATAATGATGATAAAAAAAGATGAATGATGAAATAAGAGACCGAGAACCTATGCCAATGTTACATATACCGTCGAAATCTTCTTAAAAAAGTCTAGTTGCGAAGTCATGTTCTAGTTATTCAAATACAGGTTGGAGGTAAGGTGTCGGAGGAGAAACAGCCCACTGTGATAACTACTTCACTCAAAGCTGCTTCGACTAAACTTTTTGCTGTGTCTATACAATCTAAATGTAGTTATCTTGTCTGCCAAAAGGTAATTCTATTCAAGTGAAGGAAATTCCCTTGTTGACAAGGAACTAAAAGTAACGATACAACAAAAATATTGAGGAAGTAAAAAGAAAAAAAAAAGGAAAGGAAGACGACCCGAGGATCCTTAACATTTTATTTGTGGAAAATTGTAAAATCATTCAAGAATTATGAAGTATTATGGAGGAGCAGCCTGTAGTACAATACAACCTTCCACTGTAAAAAACTCTGATTATATATTGACCGAAGCATTTCAGACTGAAGGACTGAAAATCAGGCAATGACAGACTAACGGAACACAGAAGCAAATTAAGTCATATCTTGATCAAGGGATTTAGAGTGATGTTAAGTTTTCGTCATTATTCTAATGTTAATTAAAACTGCTAATGCTTTAGAATTTTTATCATATTGTAAAAGGTATCTCATAAAATATGGAAATTATGCATTTCTGAAAAATTTGATGTTGATATAAAAGGACTGAATACTCGATGGACAAAATAGTAAACTACCGTCAGAAAAAAAGAGTGTAAGAGCGAGAGAGAGAGAGAGAAAGATAGAGAGAGTTAGAGAGAGATAGATAGATAGATAGATAGAGAGAGAGAGAGAGAGAGAGAGAGAGAGAGAGAGAGAGAGAGAGAGAGAGAGAGAGAGAGAGAGAGAGAGAGAGAGAGGAAAAAAAGTGAAAATAAAGGAAGGAAAGAGAGAGAGAGTGAGAGAGAGAAAGAGGGAAAGAAAGAAGAGGGACATAATGAGGCAGGAAGGAAAGGAACAGACAGAGGGGTCAGAGTGAGAAGGAAAGAGGGTAAGAGATAAAGAAAGAAGAGGGACATAATGAGGTAGGAAGAAAAGAAACAGACAAAGAGGGGGATGAAGAAGAAAGATGACTGAAAGCCTGAAGGACATGGAGACAGGAAGAGAAGAGGAGAAGAGGAAACGAGAACACTACTGACCAGACTCGGAACAGTGGTATGTTGGTGACATGAACATTGGTATAAATTATGTGGTTGCCAGGGCGGTGGTGGAAGGGTAGGGGTAGATGACCTCCATGCTGATCAGGCCAGAAGACAACACAGCCACCAACAAAGCCACCAAAGCCGCCACTGCAAGAACAGCCACCACCGCCTACATTGGCATAGTGGACGAGATTCACAGGGAACGACACTGTACTAACACAATATGTATAACGAGCCAAGGGGAGTCGAGAGTGAAAAAAACTCAAATAAAACCCAAATGGCCAGGATGTAATTACAAGCTCAGTATTTTCTATTTTCACATCCCCGCCAGACTTTTTTTCAACGCTCATCCCACTTTCAAAACCCCCCCCAACCACTCTCTCTCCCTCCCCTCTCTCTCTCTCTCTCTCTCTCTCCCCCCTCTCTCTCTCCCTCTCTCTCTCTCTCCCCTCCTCTTGTCCCTCCCCTCCTACCTTTCCACATTCAAGTAACAAAGTCGTCTATTGCATGGCAGAATACGACAGAAATTGCATATTTTTCGCCAAAAAACTTAATGGAGATAGCTCTTTTTATTTTTTTTTCGTACGTTTATATATATTTTTCGCTGTCGACTGATATTAATTTATTTCTCTTGTGCGGAGAAGGATTTCAGTAATGTCGACGGTCTTTCTCAAAGGATCTATGACGTAATTCTTCAGTCGTTATGAGTGACGTCACTAGTCATCTGTTCTCGCTTCTCGTGGCATCAGTCTTCTTACCAACACCACTTTAAGTGCAAATCAAATTTCCTTCCTCACGTAAGAACACAATCACGCCCAGTTCTACACACACACACACACACACACACACACACACACACACACGCACGCACAAGCACACACACACGCACAAACATACACACACACACACACACATACAAACACATATATACACAGCAAAAGAGACA
>NC_134781.1:73248071-73253071 GCF_046742065.1 Oratosquilla oratoria | reverse complement strand
AAAGGCGACATTAGGAGACCGGCGGCCTGGTCTGGGATTTGATGAGGAGATTGGAGATTATCAGCTATGTATAAAGACATGTTCAATCTTCTTCAGATATATTAATTATGAGTGTTACCAGTTCAAGGGAAGGGGGCGAGGTGGTGAGGATGAAGAAAAAAAATTAGAATGAAGATAAGGATATGGATGAGGATAAGTATATGGATGAGACTGAGAGTGAAGTTGGAGAGGATGAGGATGAGGATTAGATTGAGGATTACGATAAAGGTGAGGGTGAGTCTGAGGATATGGATGAAGAGAATGAGGAGGATAAGGAGTGTCAGGAGGATGAGGATGAAGATGATAAGGAGGAAAAGGAGGAGAATGGAGAAGAAGAGGAGTTACTGAGATGCCAAAGGAAAGATCTAAGCAGATTAAGGAGGAGAAGAATTAATATTAGGAAGAGAAGGAGAAGGAGGAGGAAGTGGAGAAATAAAAAGGAGGTGGAAAAAGAAGAGGTGGAGAAGAAGGAGGGGTGGAGGAGGAGGAGGAGGGGAGAGGAGTATGAGAAGGGGGAGAAGAAGAAAGAGGAGGAGGTGGAAAAGAAGGAGAAGGAGGTGGAAAAATGGAGGAGGAAGAAGAAGAGGAAGAGGAGGAGGAAGAGGAAGAGGAGGATGAAAAGGAGAAAGAAGAGGAGGAGGAGGAGGAGGAAGAGGAGGAGGAGGAGGAAGAGGAGGAGGAAGAGGAGGAGGAAGAGGAGGAGGAGAAGGAGGAGGAGGAAGAGGAGGAGGTGGAGAAGAAGTATGAAGAGAAGGACGACACTCCTGAAGCAGGCTATGCAGAGGGCCACTACGACAGTAGTAGCACGTCTGTCTGTGAAAGGCGCGAAGACCACTGTAACTGTATACAAAGTACCAGAAAAGCGAAGGACCCTCAAACAAAATGGGACTTCGGGGTACTTCAACGTATAACAAAACCAAATCCAATATTGAATCCTGCTCTCTTTCACTACTCGTCTGATCGCTTGCTCACACCTCACGGTCACCGTCACTATCACTGTCTCGGTCACTGTCTCTGTCTCGGTCACTGTCTCTGTCTCGGTCACTGTCTCTGTCTCGGTCACTGTCCCTGTCTCGGTCACTGTCTCTGTCTCGGTCACTGTCTCTGTCTCGGTCGTTGTCTCTGTCTCTGTCTCGGTCACTGTCTCTGTCTCTGTCTCTGTCTCTGTCTCTGTCTCGGTCACTGTCTCTGTCTCTGTCTCTGTCTCGGTCACTGTCTCTGTCTCGGTCACTGTCTCTGTCACTGCCTGTGTCTCGGTCACTGTCTCTGTCTCGGTCACTGTCTCTCTCTCGGTCACTGTCTCTCTCTCGGTCACTGTCTCGGTCATTGTCTTGGTCTCTGTCTCTGTTTAGGTCACTGTTTCTTTCTCTGCCTGTGTCTCTGTCACTGTCACTGTCTGTTTTTGTCACTGTCTCTGCCTCTGTCACTGTCTCTGTCTAGGTCACTGTCTGTTTTTGTCACTGTCTCTGCCTCTGTCACTGTCTGTCTCTCTGTCTCGGTCACTATCACTGTATCTGTCTAGATCACTGTCTGTCTCTCTCTCCTTTTCGCTCTCTCTTTCTCTCTCTGTCTTCCTCCCTTACTTCTTTTCTCCTCTTTTCTTCAATTCCTGCTTCTCCATATGCCCCATATAGCACACCATCTTCCTCTTTCCTTCTCTACTTTTATTCTTTCCTCTTTTTTTCTCTCTTTGCCTCTCTCTTTTGTTTTCTCGTCGCTCTTCTTTTACCCGTTTATTTTACGTTCTTGATCTTTTTACTATTTTTTCATCTATTCTTCCTTTCCCCTTTTCTTTCATAATTTACTTTTTACTCTTATTTTTATTTCTTTTTACTCTTGCGTTCTTCTACTGTTCGTCTTCATCTACATTTCTCATTTTTATCATTTACATTATTATAGTTTCTATTTATTATTATTTTCTCGCATCCGACCTAGATATGGACCAAAAGGTCTCCTGTCGGCATGCTCCGCCTTTGTAATCCTTTGTAATCGTCCTGTCACTCTTAGTCTGTTTTCTCCATCTTACTTTTACGATGTTGTTCGTTTTTTTTTCGTTTTTTTTTTTTTTTGCTCTTTCCTCTCCTCTTCCTCTCCCCTTCATTTTCTTATATACATGGTTCTTTATTCTTCCTTCTCCTTCTCCTCTTCTTCTTATTATGTTTTTACCTGTATTCCTCCTCTTTTCCCTCTCCCTTCATTTCCTTGCATTGTTCTCCTGTTTATTTCTTCACCTCTTCTTATTCTTCTATTTTTGTTACTTGTATTCCTCCTCTGTTCCTCCTCTGTTCCTTCTTCTTTCCCCTTCATTTTCTTACATTGTTCCTTATTCTTCCTCATCCTTCTCCTATTCCATTTACTCCATCTCTATTTCCTCTTATTTGTTCTTTTCTTCTTACTCGTATTCCTCCTCCGTTTCCTCTTTTCTCCCATTTTCCTTCTCCCCTCTTTATTCATTGTATTGGCATTTCACCCCAATTAGACTCATTTCCTCATCACTTGCTCCGAGGCGCTTTGTTCATTCACTCGAGGCGACGACAAGGGATCTGCCAGCTGCGGCTGCGGTTCTAACTGCGGCAGTGATGGACTGGAAGCGGCGGCAGTAGATGCAGTGGTTGCGGGCAGCTGTCTGCGGAGTGCGGGGCGAAGGGTGAAACTTAGTTAGTGAAGACATTGATAGTATGGAGCCGGATCATTGTTCACTTGGAGTACACACACTATAGTTACCTTCCCAAGTTGCCCTCAAGGGTGGAACGTGGTTTGCCTTGTCTAATTGAGAGTTAAGGACGAGGAGAAGGAGGTTACCTGTGGCCGAAGCCGTCGCTTTTGTTCAATGAACTCGCGAGATTAAACCTGGGCATGAGGAGGAGGAAGTGAGTTCCATAGCCTCCCAGTAATGGGAATGAAAGAGTAAAAGTGCTTATGATCGACTTAGGTTTTACCAGTGAAGTCGGAAGCTTATTAATTTCAGATCAAATTCTAATTTCTAGATGATAGTTTATAGACTATTCACTTCAATAATAATAGCAAATGGATTGCAAATATATTAATTTAGTTTTCATCATTGTATATGAAATATATATATATATATATATATATATATATATATATACATATATACATATATAGCTACCAGCTTTGTATGTCTGGAGTATTCATGTACATAACCCGGAACAATTCCAGATAGGGAGTGAAATTAATAAAGAGCATAATTCCCGCTCACACACGCATGTAAACACGCGCGCACACCCACACACACATCCACACACAAACACCCACACACAAACACCCACACACAAACACAAACACACACACACACACCCTCAATTCCCGCCAAGGAGTTGGAGTAACGACTCGCAGCGCAGCGATACTGAAATTATTTCAGCCCCGGATTCGAATCCCACCAATACCTGAAATAATTTCAGTATCACTGCGCTGTTAGTCCTTACTCCAACTCTCGTGAGCGGGGAGTTAGGTGTGTGTGTGTGTGTGTGTGTGTGTGTGTGTGTGTGTGTGTGTGTGTGTGTGTGTGTGTGTGTGTGTGTGTGTGTGTGTAATACAATACATTGTATTACACACACACACACACACACACACACACACACACACACCTAACTCCCCGCTCACGAGAGTTGGAGTAAGGACTAACAGCTGTGTGTGTGTGTGTGTGTGTGTGTGTGTGTGTGTGTGTGTGTGTGTGTGTGTGTGTGTGTGTGTGTGTGTGTGTGTGTGTGTGTGTGTGAGTGTGTGTGTGTGTGTGTATGTACTGTAAGGTCACAACATTATCCATAGATCGGTCATATATGAACTCTAAGCTCTCTTCCGGTAGGGAAATAGCTGTCGATCACGAGTCCAACACGTGATCCAAGACCATGGTGAATTACACACAAACACACACAATGTGAACTCACACACACACACACACACACACACACACACACACACACATACACACACAGGCGTCCACACATGCACAAGCGCACACATATGCACAAACACATAGCCATACACACACATACGCAGACTATTCCATCATCATTTCCTTTTGCTGTTTAACTTCCTTATTCTTTCTTTTATTTCCACTCCCTATTACATTTTTACGGTTTCATTTCCTTCCCAATATTAAAAGCTTTAAAGTTGTCTCCATTTTCATTTCTGCTTCCTCCTATTTTCTTTGGTCCCATTTGGAATCGTTCCCGGCTCCCATGAGGACGCCTTCGAGTCTCGGTCATAGTCTCCTCAGCCTCATTCCATTTACTCTTTTATCGTTATCCTCTTCGTTTCTTTCTTCTTCTTTTCCGCCGCGTTCCCTTTCTCCACCCTTTCGTTATCGTTAGTGTCTTCAACATCATTACTAGTATCATCGTGACCATTATTATCATTATCATGTTTTTCATCATCTTCGTCATCATTATTATCGTTGTTATCCCAGTCATTATGTTCATCATAATAAACACCGTCGTTATCATTATATCAATGCAAAACTTCATTGTAATCATCATCATCATTATTGCTGTTTAATGTACTTGTCACTCCTACCATTTTCCAGTCCCAACCACAGCAACAATCACACATATTTTAATTGTATTAGTAAGCATACTCGTGAATATTTTCCTATATTCTATCTTTCTGCTTCCATTCCGTTGGAAATTTACATGTAAGACAAAATATTTGTTATAATACTTCCTATCAAAAGAATGATTGATTTTCTGATATTCTACTTCCCGACACGTACACACACACGCGCGTGCGTGCGAAAACACAAACACATGTATACACATATATTCAACGTTCGACGATAGCTGGAATCCAGGAGCCATAGTTTAGTAGAAAGTAAACGCTGGACTCTGCGTAGAAAGAGTTTAATTCCGACATTTCGAACCCTGTTCAGGATTCATCATCAGGGATATACATTGGCATACAAAGGAAACCATTATATATCGGCACGTGTGTCACCCTAGGAA
>NC_134781.1:73223071-73243071 GCF_046742065.1 Oratosquilla oratoria | reverse complement strand
ATTGACGTAAAGACTGAAAAATGTAAGAACATTAATAAATGAATAAATGAATAACGACTGAAGGAATCTGAAATGAGATGCTCAACCCTTGCGGAAAAAAAAAAAAATCCCGATTCGATTCCTAGTCACTGGACCGTAAGCACTTGAGCCATCTAGTGAATGTCTTTCTTGTTTTGCTTCTCAATATTTCGGGGCTCGCCGAGCGTCTCTCGTCATTTATTCAAATTCTCTTATTGATCATAAAATGGAATTCTTTTGGTTTGAAGATTGATTACAAATGCCAACACCGATCCCCCAACTACTCACATGGTGCTCACATTACTATATTACATATTCTTCCACACCCAAATGTACCGCCACGTCAATCCTTTGGGACAACCCCTCCCGTTCTCATTTTCCTAGACACAATTTCCTTACTTCAGTGCACGAGAACATGCCCCGTTACTCCTATCTTCTCTTTATACTTTAAGAGACGAACCTTCTTCCCAAACTATGACCACCTCACACATCTTATAACATAGTACCTCAACGTTCCAGCAAACACATCTTATGACATAGTACCTCAACGTTCCAGCAAACACACCTTATGACATAGTACCTCAACGTTCCAGCAAACACATCTTATGACATAGAACCTCAACGTTCCAGCAAACACATCTTATGACATAGTACCTCAACGTTCCAGCAAACACATCTTATGACATAGTACCTCAACGTTCCAGCAAACACATCTTATGACATAGTACCTCAACGTTCCAGCAAACACATCTTATGACATAGTACCTCAACGTTCCAGCAAACACATCTTATGACATAGTACCTCAACGTTCCAGCAAACACATCTTATGACATAGTACCTCAACGTTCCAGCAAACACATCTTATGACACAGTACCTCAACGTTCCAGCAAACACATCTTATGACATAGTACCTCAACGTTCCAGCAAACACATCTTATGACGTAGTACTTCAACGTTCCAGCAATTTGATTGTATCAAACTCCAATATGCACCTATGCTCTTTAAACTGACCCACACCTCCTATCAGAAACCATAAACTTAGAACGATTCTCGATATCAATGCGTTAGCATCCTTAAAGACAGAAGCGCTAATGAAAACGCGACTTCTTCCTCCGTGCGTTATTCTAGAGGTTCGAGACTCGGTGACCGAGACTGAGAAGTGTTACATTATGGTGCATCTCTCTCTACGTCAATCTTTAGGCCTCTTACTTGCCTTAATCCTAACATTACGATGACAGACTTTGCAAGTACTATTCCAATTAACACCAGGCGTTTTCATCCAGTTTAATAAACGTCGCCACAACAAAGTAGCTGAACAAATTTGATCTTCCCCTTTTTATGTAAATGGAAACTCGCCATGACAAAGAAATTAGATTATAAACAAGTTCTTTCGACGTAAACCAGGGTAAGGATTTTATGACCCCTCTTTCACTTTATGACTCCGTATCGAAGATTATATGGTCGCAGTCGTGGCTGTAAGACCCAAGGGCCCTCTTACTGGAAAGGGCCAACGGGTCTCATGACCTGCATAGCCAGGTCGCGCCGCTCACGGACACAACTTCAGTCCAGGAGGCCTTCAACTTTGTCCGGCGGGCAGTTATCATTGTTGTTTTGTTTGTTTGTGGACGTGGCTATTGCAGTTGTTATTTCTGGTTTTGTTGTTGCTGTTGTAGATTGTGATTCGCCTGTTGGTGATGGTGTTGATTTGATGTCGATGGGTCTGTTGTTGTTGTTGTTGTTGTTGATGCTGATAATGAGTTTGAAGTTGAGGTTGACGATGAAGTTGGGGTTGATGTTAAAATTGACGTTGAAGTTGCGGTTGATGTTAAAATTGAATTGAAGTTGGGGTTGATGTTGAAACTGACGTTGAAGTTGGAGTTGACGAAGTTGACAATTGAAATTGACATTATTGTTAACGTTGTTGACATTGAAGTTGACATTACTGTTAACGTTGTTGACATTGAAGCTGACATTATTGTTGACGTTGACATTGAAGTTGACATTATTGTTGACGTTGTTGACATTGTTGTTGACGTTGCCGTTGTTGTTGTTGACGTCGTTGTTGTTGTCGTTGTTGACGTTGTTGTTGACGTTGTTGTTGTTGACGTTGTTGTTATCATTATTATTATTATTATTGCTATTGCTGCTGCTCCTGCTGCCCCGTTTGCATAGTTAGTCAATATGAGGCAAAGCCCCTCCTCTCGCAAGCTTCTCACTTCTCAGTAGATTTTTTTAGTTCTCCCTCTTCCCCTATGGATGGGTTTTCATTCCTCTGGAGGAAGCCAGCACAAAGGAACGAGACGCAATATATGACAAAAATATCTAATAAAGACATTAAACTCCTTCTCTGCGAATAGTTTTCCCTGCGCGAATCTATCTATGAACCAAGAGCTTTTCCCCTCCAAGTCAGAAGCACGTAATTATTCCCATCCATTTCACTCCGTTCCACCACCCCTTCCACAACCTACCATCTCGGCTCCTCGTGGATGATGGGTCATCCCTGCATCCGCCAACTGCCCCGGGTCAATGCAGCAAGACACAGTACATCCAGAGGAAGGCCGCTTCACTTAATAGGAGACCCATCCTCTCCGTCCGATGATGACGACGACGACGACGACGAGGAGGAGGAGGAGGAGAAGAAGGAGAAGTAGGAAAAGGAGGAGGAGAAGAAGGAGAAGGAGGAGAAGGAGGAGAACAAGGAGGAGAAGAAGAAGAAGAAGAAGAAGAAGAAGAAGAAGATGAAGAAGAATGAGAATAAGAATAAGAAGAAGAAGAAGATGAATAAGAAGATGAAGAAGAATAAGAAGAAGAAGAAGAAGAAGAAGAAGAAGAAGAAGAAGAAGAAGAAGAAGAAGAAGAAGAAGAAGAAGAAGAAGAAGAAAGAAGAAGAAGAAGAAGAAGAAGAAGAAGAAGAAGAAGAAGAAGAAGAAGAAGAAGAAGAAGAAGAAGAAGAAGAAGAAGAAGAAGAAGAAGAAGAAGAAGAAGAAGAAGAAGAAGAAGAAGAAGAAGAAGAAGAAGAAGAAGAAGAAGAAGAAGAAGAAGAAGAAGAAGAAGAAGAAGAAGAAGAAGAAGAAGAAGAAGAAATCCCTTCGGGCTACGTCAAAATATCTTTCACACTTAAACACCCTCTACTCCCCCATCCCCAACCCTTCGTTGCATAACAGTATCATCCATACAGTCATTCTCCACTCATCCCTATCTACTGCCTTCTCCCTTCCATGCTCAACAGACATTCCCCTCTTGCTCAGCGTCCATTTCACCTTTAGCAGAATTGTCTGGCGGCAGCTGAAACACAATTACGAGTCTTGGAACTCAAGGAAAGGGCAAAAGGTAAATTTTAATGCCTTCGTCTCCCATTCCCGACTCCCACTAGAAGAGGAACTTTCGCATCATCCACGACCTCCCTCGCAAATTACATTTTCCCGCTCCTTAGACCTGGAATCTGATTTTCTAGAACGACTTTATCCTTAAGGAAAAAAATAAAAGAAGAGGAGGAAAACGTAGAAAAAGAGGAAGAGGGAGAAGAAGAAGAAGAAGAGGAAGAGGAAGAAGACAAGAGAAGAAGAAAAGAAAAGACAAGAGAAGAGGAAGAAGAAGAAGAAGAGGGAGACGAGGAAGAGGAGGAAGAGGAAGAGGAGGAAGAGGAGGAAGAGGAAGAGGAGGAAGAGGAGGAAGAGGAAGAGGAAGAGGAGGAAGAGGAGGAAGAGGAAAAAGAGAAAGAAGAAAAGGAAATAGAAGAAAAGGAATAGGAAGAAAAACTGAAAAAAATAATCTTACGATAGAAAAAAAAAAAAAAAAAGCAAGCAGTCACGGTCCCAGGCATGATACATGTTCATAATCAGCATGTCCTGTACTGTTACTTCGAACACAGTGGGCAAAGGTGAACCCGTCCTTCAGAGTTAGGTCAACCCGGTTAAGGGAGACATCTCACCCAAGAAATTACTCTTTGTTTATGCCTGAACTTCATGTTTTATGGCATCGAATCTCATTCATTTTGGAATAAATCTGCACGGTCATGCAATTAGGATGCTTACTCTGAATAAGAACAGATTATTCTACTCATCAGGAATATATATATATATATATATATATATATATATATATATATATATATATATATATATAATATATATATATATATATATATCAGTATTGAAAGGGTTGATTATCTAGGTACAAGTTATTTAGAATAAAATGAATCAGAATAGAAGCTTGCCACGATCAGAATCTTCCATCCAGCTTCGTCCCCCTACCTCCTCCCATCCCCTTGTCCTCCCCTCCTCTTCTGAGAAAAATAAATTTAGTCGGTCTTCAGAGAGGCGACAAGAGAATCTCCTTAAATCTGTTCTGTAGGACCTGGAACAAAAGGCCAGGCAGAAGACTTCTGTTGTTATAAAGAATATGAGGACTCTGAGGCACCTCCCCCCCCCCAACGTACTTTCTATACCTCTTCGTTCCTTTTTTATCATTTAGTGTGCCCGAAGGCTTTGGGAGACTCTTCACCTACATGACGCCGAATTACACGTTCCGGTTTCTTTTAGCCTTGTAGAACTCTTTCCTTTGCTCTCTTCGCTTCATCAAGAGAGGAGAATGGATGTGGCAGGTGACAGTTGGAAAAAGAAATACATGTCAACTCATCCCAGAAGTGATTGGTCGCACTCTTTATATGACTGAGAAATTACTGAAAATATGCTACATCACCTACAGACCACTTAAAAAAAAATAAAAACCACAATAACATAATTATAAAACCAATACAACAATTATGGTAGTAACCATAACAATGATAATAATAACAACAACAGCAAAGACAGTAGTAACAATAATATAAAAAACAACAATAGCAATAGAATAATAAAATAAAGAAGTTATGATCATAATGATAACGATAATGATGATAGTGATACTGATGATGATAATGATAGTTATGATGCTAATAACAACAATAATAACATCAGCAATAACAATAATAGCAACAATAATAGTAATAGTAACAATAACAACGGTAATAAAAATCATAATGATGATGATAATGATAATGATAATAATGATGATGACAATGATAATGATCATAATGATGACAATGACAATGACGATGATGATGTGATGACGCTGCTGATAATGATGATGATAATGATGATAATTATAATGATAATGATGATAATAATGATAATAATGATGGTAATAATGATAATGATCATAATGATGATAATGATAATGATAATGATGATAATGATCATAATGATGATAATAATGGTAATAATAATGATAATGATGATGATAATGATGATAATAATGATGATGATAATAATAACAATAAAACCAATAACGACAATAAAGGTAATGATATATGATATATATATATATATATATATATATAATAATGATATAATAATAATGACAATGATGATGATAATATATATATATAATATAATATATATATGATATATAATAACAATAAAACCAATAACGACAATAAAGGTAATAAGAATATATATATACATTATATATATATATATATATATATATATATATATATATATATATATATATATATATATGCGCATATGCACAGAGATACCTGGATACTTATGTTCGCCAATAGTAATGTCCATATAAATTTAATCTAATCTTTTTATAAATCTTCTTTAATTATCTTAGAATACTAAAACTAATTGTATCATCACACGAGGGCCTTCGAACGCAGAAATGAGCCAGAGTAAAGAAAACCAGAACACAAGGGCATCATCCATTATATCTCTTGCACCCCAAGTTTGTCCCTGGATGGCCTCAGGGTAATCCCTTGGTCGGGGACGAGGACGGGACAGGAACAGACAAAGGGTCCCTCTGGCGCAACTGAGTTCTTCATAACCATTGGCCTCCAGAAGGGAGAGTCTCCGACTCTGGGCCAACTTTGCAGAAGAAGCGGAGGGATGAGCACAGACATCAGAGGTATAGGGAAAGAAAAAAGGGCAGATGTATGAAGAAGAAAATGAAAGGAGGAAGAGGGAAAGTCAAAGGAAAAGAAATCGAGTTAATAAGAACTGGGGGATAATGGTTACTGTAAATGTGGAATGAATGGTATGAATCTTAGAGGCGGAAGATAAACAGCAATATAGAAAAGTGAGAAATGTGGAGGGAAAAATAAAAGAGAAAGAGAGGTTTCCAAAGCGAACACAGATTCACAGACTTATCAAATGTTTGAATCAAAACAACTCAACGTTAGCGTATCTGAACTTCAGTCATGACGAAGTTTGAAGGAGAACTTGCGGACATGTGTTGAATAATAACATAAACAGGACGTGCCTTGCTATGAAACTTTATTCATTATACAATGAACAGCCAAACTCCGGTCGCCTCTCTTGGCTCATTATCATGACTGCACCTTCTGTTTAGCATTCAAGAGAATTCAATGAATCAGAGTAATGTTAACAAGAGACGTACAAAGTTTGCAGACTGATTGTTGATTATATGCGCGGTAACCTGTAATCTATTTAAGTTGATGTAATGAAAAATTTCTACACCAAAGCTGCCAGATAGGCTCGCAAGCATAATTCAACAAATAAATGTTTTCATTATCTAGCTATTGTTATTATGTATATCTATATACTGTATATATATATATATATATATATATATATATATATATATATATATATATATATATATATATATATATATATATGATTTAGTGGTGCTGGCGGAAGAGATATTGTTGATGGCTTATTTCTACCATTTTTAAAGGAAGAATAGGTGTAGGAATGGAATGGAGGGGTTAGGTTTAGAAAGTTTCGTTGAATAAGGGGGAGGAAAGAGTAGCTGGGAAGGAAGAAGAGAGGAAGAAAGAATGATAGAGATAGAAGAAATGTCAAAGGAGTAGAGTTGGAGGGAATAAAGTGAAGAGACAGAGGAACGCAACAGTGAGAGAAAAATGAGAGGCATGGTGGAAGGGAGGGAGGGAGAGAGGGAGAGTGGTGGTGGTGGAGATGGTGGTGGTGGAGATGGTGGTGGTGGAGATGTTGTTGGTGATGGTGGTGGTGGAGATGGTGGTGGTGGAGATGGTGGTGATGGTGGGAGATGGTGGAGATGGTGGTGGTGATGGTGGTGGTGGAGATGGTGGTGGTGGAGATGGTGGTGGTGGAGATGGTGGAGATGGTGGTGGTGGAGATGGTGGTGGTGGAGATGGTGGTGGTGGAGATGATGGTGGTGATGGTGGTGGTGGAAATGATGGTGATGTTAGTGGTGGAGATGGTGGTGGAAATGGTGGTGATGGTGGTGGTGGAGATGGTGGTGGAGATGGTGGTGGTGGAGATGGTGGTGGTGGAGATGGTGGTGGTGATGGTGGTGGTGGAGATGGTGGTGGTGGTGATGGTGGCGGAGATGATGGTGGAGATGGTGGAGATGGTGGTGGTGGTGGTGGTGGAGGAGAGACAAAGGCACCCCCCCTTTACACCATCGTTCGTGACGCTTGATGGTCCTTTCCAACACACCCGGACCAAATCTGCCACTTCGTGATACTCTCCGACATCCCAATAATCCTTCTGACGTCCGGGGGACCCGCTCCCAATTATAGAGATCCCGTCTGGCCCCGAAGGAGACCATTTGGTATCACTGGTTCTCCCGTATTCCTAGATGGACTCCCAGAGACGACGGGTTCTCTGAAAGCTGTGCCCAGGAGAGCCCCTTTGGGCTCGTCCCGGAAACCCGTTCTAACCCTTAAATGGTCTTGTCTGACATCTTATGGCCATATATGTTACAGAAGGATTACTGGCGCACAGGCTTGTGGCCACGTACACACACACACACATGTATACACACTCACAAGCATACATTCACACACAAACACACACAGACACAGACACACATACAAACGCACATACACACACACACACACACACACACACACACACACACACACACACACACACACACACACACACACACACACACACACACACACACACACACACACACACACACACACACACACACACACGGGAATTTTAGAGTTGAGTTGGGAGAGGGAAATGAATTTTATTGTGAAGAAACACAAAATTTTGGAAATGGGTGTAAGACAAGAATATTGATCAAGAGAATGAGTAATGTTATAATTACAAAAGCAAAGGACAAGAAGAACTTAAGTGTGATTGTTGTGAATTTTTTAACACAAACCAAACGTCAGCAGGATCACAGGCGTGACTTACATTTAAAAAAAAAAAAAAGAACAGTGTTTCACGACTACAGAAATTAAATGAAAAAATTCCAGTTCTTAATTCACCATGGAACGAGTATACTGCAGTCGTGTTGTCGCCACACAGTAAGTTAAAGGTAAACAAGACGAAGAACATTACAAAATGTTTCTAGATCTTGCTGCTGAAATAAAGAGACAGAGTTTTCTGGAACTGTCAACATTAGAGGTTAGAAAAAGAAGCTGGAGATTTGATAGGGTACATACCGAAAATCGAGGCAGCTTTGCAATAAGAAATCTTCTTAAATCTTCTCATTCTTCTCACAAGGTTTGAAGTTCAGGAGAAAGTTGGTGAAGATGTGCAAAGGTCACTTTGATGTACACTACAAGAACTTTGTAAGATATACGACCTACGTTTCCCTTCATCAGGGAGTATTATATGTATACGCATATATATATATATATATTATATATATATATATATATATATATTATATATATATAATGTATATGTGTATGTCTATACTAGATATTCAGAGCAACAATTGCAGGAATAAAAATTTTGGTAGGAATGATTGTATTTTTTAGTCCCTCTTTATCATGGTTAACAGTAAATAGCTTACGCAACTGCGATGTTGATTTATTTTAATTAAATATGTTTGAAAAAATCTGTGGAATGTGGAGTGTTAATAAATATGGTAAATTGTTCCCCTCTCATACTGTCTAGTCATTTAAGTCCAAACGATCACTGTCACATATTCAGGATAATAATTTCTATAAAATGTCGTATTTTCGAGATATAACTTTATTGTGATACAAAATACAAAAAACGCATACTCGTCTTTTTGTAACACATCTCCACTAAAGCGCTACTGTATTTCTTCATTTACTAAGCTAGATTGCATTTGGGCCTTATTAGATCATCTGCGTTACAACAAACTTGCCCGGATGGCCAGCTGAGGCATCATGGCGGCACACGCTGCTCTCCTTTCGCTGCCTCTGTTATACCCAAATCCATTTTTCACTGCTTTCCACTTTTGTTTTCATATCTGTTTCGGAAAACAATTTCCCCCCCAGCTCTCTGTGCGGGTCGTGTTCGTGTTGCATTGCTTTTGCAACCGGTGCATATTGCATTGTTGTGTTTAAAATCCGGACTGCCCTGGAACGTGAACTCGCACGCACTACCTTCGTGGAGCGGCCTATACGGGGGGCAGACAGCGTGTTATATCTGACCCATCGGTGGGGGATGCAGGCACCATGGGCAAAATCCGTGTTTTGCCTTTGGGCATACGTAGTTGCTCTCCTTGCATGGTGGAGGGTGGTTGGTGGCGACTAACGGATAGCTCTGTGCATTGCACCCACCACGGCCAAGAGTGTCTCTTTGTTGATAAATTTCTGCGTTTTTCTGTAATCTTTATCTTACGATATCACCCATGGTACTTTTAGGATAGTAGTTGTACAAGAAATCATAGGCTGTGAGTTGTGTTAACATTCATTGGTATTTGGATTTTCTTCAAATATTTGGAAAATAAACGCATACACACACACACACACAACCATGATAAAGAGGGACTAAAAATACAATTATTCCTTCTACCAGTTTCTATTCCTGCAACTGTTGCTCTGAATATCTAGTATACACATACATACACATATGCATTATATATTATATATATATATATATATATATATATATATATATGTATTAATAGAGTGTAATATAAAGATAGTGTAAATGTGAAGTAAAAAAAAAAAAAAAAAAAAAAAACCCAGACCCTATTGGAAATGCCTTCAGCTTCCAACCACAGAGCTGGATAAAGAGAACAAAGAGATCAGAAAAACAAAGGGAAAGTGAGACCTAGTAACTAGTTAATGAAAAGCAAATTAAAACGATAAAGAACAAATGTGCGGATAAATATAAGGGAAGGGAAAAAAAAAAAAAACAGAAGAGAAGAGAAGAAGGGAAAGAGGAAGTGATTGAAGACCAGGAATGAAGGTGGAAGAGAAGAAAGGAAATAATGTTTTGGTGTGCATGGTTTTACTTGTAGAGATATTTCTTAGATAATTCTACTGATGAGTTGCTGCTAATCCTGCTAATGACGATGCTGATGAGGCTTCTGGTAACAATGAAGAGAAAAGGAAGCAAATGAGGAACGGTAGGAAAGAAAGAGAAGTAGGAAAGAAGGAGGAGGTAATAGTTGTGAAGAGAATGAGATAAACGCAAGAAGAATAGAGAGAAGGAAAAGGAGGAGAAAGAAAGGAGGAGGAGAAAAAATAGAAAGAAGGAAATCAGAGGAGAAATAGCATGAGAAAGAGGTTGAGGAAGAGGAGGAGGAGAAAAGGGAGGAGAGGGAGGCGAGGCAAGATTATGATGAGGGCGGAGAGGAGGGGAAGAGGAGGAAGAGTATGAGGAGGATGGAAGAAATAGAATAAAGTGAAGGAAGGGGAAAAGGAAAAAGGATAGAATAAGAAGAATATGGAAACGGAATTGAAATGAAGAACTGGGTGAAGGAATAAGAACGTAAGAAAAAGTAGAAGAAAGAAGACTAAGAGGAGGAGGAAGGGGAGTAAGAGAAGTAGGAGGGGAAGAATAAAGGGGAGGAAAAGGTGAAGGAAGCGGAAGAGGAAGAGGAGGAAAATGAGGCGCAGGCTGAAAAAAGAGGAGGAAGAGGAATTAGATAAAGAATATGAGGAGAAAGATAAAGAGGAGAAAGAGGAATTAGATAAAGAATATGAGGAGAAAGATAAAGAGGAATTGAAGGGGAAGAGGTGAGATAGAAAGAATACTTGAAGGAGAAGGAAGAGGACAGGAAAAGGAAGAGGAATGGGAGGAGGAAGAAGAGGAGAACGAAAAGTGTAGAAGGAAGAGAGGGAGGTGAATACAATGATACTGGTCCAGGACTTCAGATAATGGAGTATTAGAAGGATTTGGGTCCAGATTATGATGGAGGATGAGTTTCTGGAGGAAGAGGGAGTGACAGGAGGAGGAGGAGGAGAAAGAGGAAGAGGTGAAGGAGAAGGAGGAGTGATTAGGAGTATCAAGAGATGGAGTTAGATTAGGGCTGATCGGAAGAGACGGAAAGAATCAGTAAATCAAAGGAGGGAAAGTATGATAAGAAATGAAACCAACTAAAATAGAATTTTATTCACTTCCAAACTTTGATTAGGGAAGTATTACCCTGTCTGCCACGGTATTTACTGAATCAAATATAGAATAATGAGAGAAGTCCAGACAGGAAGAGAGTGAATTACAGTGGGACAAAGATTTGTGAGAACAAAAGAAAACATAATAGATACAAAATGGACTTCCGTAAGACTTTGTGGAGGTAAATGAAGGAAAGCGAAAGACGCGCCTGTACCCAGTGGTCTGGCGAGACAGAAGACGAAGATGATCGTTTCCCTGGCGATGTGTCAGCAAGAACCCATCAATATCTTCAACCCGGATCCGAGGAGGGTCCACAACGGAGTGACAACAGGTTCTGAAATGGTCTCAAGTTCCTGGTCCTTCGCAACTTCGCTATACTCCCTTCACACAGGGAGAGACGATTACAGGGAACTGTTCCTCTCCTTCAAGACAGTCACATACAGACACAAGTTCGTAAAAGACAGAAGTTTAATGTTTATTTTCTTAAAAATAAAGAAAAAAAAATGTAGAGCCGAAGATCACTGCGGCTGCTTTGGGGTTGCGAGTTCAGACAAAAAATAGTGATAAGAAATGGTTAAACAGATTAATTATAGAAAAGTAACAGGGAAAATAAAAGAAAAAGAGAAAAGAAGGGAGAGAAATAGGAGCAAAGGGAAATGAAATTAAAGGGAGTGAATATATAGAGAAACAAACTGAAGGGAATAGAAGAGAAGGGGAGGAAAGCAAAGGCAAGGAAGTAAAGGAAACGAGAAAGGGAAGAAAGTGTGATATATGAAGGAAAGGGAAGAAAGTGTGATATATGAAGGAAAGGTAAGAAAGTGTGATATATGAAGGAAAGGGAAGTGTGATATATAAAGGAAAGGAAAGAAAGTGTGATATATGAAAGAAAGGGAAGAAAGTGTGATATATGAAGGAAAGGGAAGAGAAGGTATGAAGACACAAAAGAAGACAAAGGAATGGAAAGTATGAAGACACAGAAGAAGAAAACAAAAGAGAAGGTATGAAGACACAAAAGAATAAGACAAAGGAAGAGAAGATGTGAAGACACAAAAGAAGAAGACAAAGGCAGAGAAGGTATGAAGACACAAAAGAAGAACACAAAGGAAGAGATGGTACGAAGACACAAAAGAAGACAAAGGAATGGAAAGTCTGATGACACAAAATAAGTCAAAGGAAGAGAAGATATGAGGACACAAAGGAAGAAGACAAAGGAAGAGGAAGGAAGAAGACAAAGGAAGAACACAAGGAAGAGAAAGTATGAAGGCACAAAAAAAGACAGAATAAAATATGGGCTCAAAGAGAGAGAGAGAAAGAGAGAGAGAGAGAGAGAGAGATAGAGAGAGAGAGACTAAGGAGCAGAAGGAAGATAAGAGAAGAGGAAAGCAGATGAAGAGAAACAAGTGAATAAGAACGGAAGGTAATGCAAGGAAAAGGGAAGTAGATAGTAAACCTGAAATAAACAATGCCACTAGAAATTCGCCACTGTGTGGTGTAATCATTTCCAAAAAGCAAACAAAAATAAAAAAAATTGGATACGTAGTACCAGGAGAATGAAGCAGAAGCGAGAAGAAGAAGGATCAGAAGAAATCAAAGTAGAACCAAAAGGAAACTGAGGATAAGTAGGAGAAAACGCAAAAGAATGAGGAGACAGATGGAGAAGTGGGAAGATTGCGAGACGTAGGAGTATCAGAAGCAGAACCGAAGATGGAGCTAATGAAGACATATTTGAGGAGGGAGAAATATTTCAAGTTGATGGCTAATAATTAAGATGAACAAGAAATAATTCATAGACAGGGATAAAAAAAATAGTGGAGATAAGTAAACAGTTGACTTAAGAGCTTAATCCCATTATTAAGGAAGCCAACCCTTATCTGAAAAAATGGCATTAAACAGACCTAGATATGGACCAAAAGGTCTCCTGTCGGCATGCTCCGCCTTTGTAATCCTTTGTAACAGAAAAAAAACTCTTAGAAATGCTGGCGGGAACAAAGGTGTTCTTATAGAGAACTTCGCCAGTGTTAGAACTGCCTTTCATTTGAAGAAGATGAGGAGCTTAACCCATTAAACTCCAATGACAAGATTCCTTGTCATTTGGTCAAATAAAACAAAAAATCATAAAACACCAAAATGTTTGCTCAAACACCAGAAAAATGTGACGTCAGTCCTCGCTTCGCTCGCAGCGAAGCGAGGACTGACGTCATATTTTTCTGGTGTTTGAGCAAACATTTTGGTGTTTTATGATTTTTTGTTTTATTTGACCAAATGACAAGGAATCTTGTCATCGGAGTTTAATGGGTTAAGCCAGGAGGCGCGTAGCTGCGGCCTTTGCCCTATGTGCTTGGACTGTAAGGGCAGGTAGCAGTCACTTCCGGGAATCGGAGAGTTGTACGGGATTCGAACCCACAACCAAGTGAACGCGAGACATGCCTCTTCCGGTTACTCTATCAGGCGCTGAAGAAAACCCTTTTTTCATTTTTTAATAAAATTGATATTAGGTATTTTTCGTGTTGCTGTCTTCATAAGTTATAGTACGATGCTACGATAATAAAAATTCTATTATAAGATATTAGAATGGAGACATTTCATAAGACAGATGTCGTCAAAGGTGATATTATGACTTAACAAAATTATTAACTTAATTACAAATATCAAAGTCAACTTCAGATACACTGCTCCCGAAGTATTAATCACCTACATTCTCTTAAAAGAAAAAAGCTTAATATTTGTTATCTAATTTTGCTTCATGTTAGGGGTTCCATCGTGAAGTTGAACGACAGCGGAGGATGAAAAACGATAAACACGTGTGAACGTCTTCAAAAGACAAAACAGCTGTCGCCACCCAAAGTACTTTCAAGCAGAGCTCGTGGAAGTTACGTCTTTAACTCTGAAAAACATTGTATAGCACGGAGATATTCACATATACACATATATAAGTTCATACATACATATAAAATAAACGCATACATACATATATAGATACAAAATACATACATATATAATACACACATAAATACATACATACATAATACGTACATACATACATATTTCCATGTATGCATAAATTCATATATATGTATATGTACCGTATATATATATATATATATATATATATATATATATATATATATATATATATATATATAAAGAAGTGATATATATATATATACATATGTGTGTGTACTCATCAGTTATGTCCCCTTCAATGGTCTACCTACGGCCCATTTTCAAACATTTTTACCACCTCCACACCGACTTAGAGGTGCAGACCTAAGGAGCTGACAACACCTCAGTTTCTCAATTTTGACCGCTGCCACCACCTGTAGGGCTGCTACAAGTTCCCGTTTGACAAATTCGAGGCTTTCACTCATTCTTTAATCCATCTACCCATCCATTCATGCATCCATACATATATTTGTGCTTCTGTGTGTGTGTTGACAAAAAGCATATTGTTATATACAAAGGGGAGATGTCACTGAGAAACATGTAAAATCAAAGGTGGAGATTGATCTGTGATTGCAACACACAGCTTTGGAGAAAAAACGAGAAAAGTGTAATGGAAACGGTCTTGAAATCAATGTACATTTTGATCTTATGAATATCATATACCAGTCCATGAATGATATTACTTTATAAAAGTTATGAAAAATAAGATGACAATAAAACGGCAATAACTGAGAACAAATGGTATAAGGAGAAAAGTATGATTAATAAAACATGACATACAAATAGACCGAGGTGGAAGAAAATGTAAGGTGGAAGAAAAATAAGACAAATTTCAGGAAGAGGAGCATGATAATAATAATATACATACATACATATATATATATATATATACATATATATATATATATATATACATATATATATATACATATATATATACATATATATATATATACACACATATATACACACACACATATATATATATACATATATATACACACATATATATATATATATATATATATATATATATATATATATATATCGTAGTGAATTTCCTCATCATTCTGATAGGTTTTCTAAGAGAAGTACATTTTCATTACCGATTTTCCTCTAAATCCATTGCCTTCAATGAAACTCTCCCCTATCGTGTAGTACCTGTTCTCTCATTCCGGGCGCCGTCTGGCCATTTTATCAACCACTTGTACCATATGTACCGGTATACTGCAATGTGTTTGGTTGATGTTTGTGTGTGTGTGTGTGTGTGTGTGTGTGTGTGTGTGTGTGTGTGCGTGTGTGTGCGTATGTGTGCGTATGTGTGCGTATGTGTGTGTGTATTCACTTGGTCTTTGGATCACGTGTTGGACTCGTGATCAACAGCTATTTCCCTCCTGGAAGAGAGCTCAGAGCTCGTAGGTCCGATCTATGGGTAATGCTATGACCTTGCACACACACACACACACCCAACTCCCCGCCCACGAGAGTCAGAGTAACGACCCGAAGCGCAGCGGTACCGAAATAATTTCGGCCCTGGGCAGGATTCGAACCAGGAACTCCAGGCCACTATCGTGGCAGTTCAGTGCTCTACCAACTGCGCCACCGACTCTACCAACTGCGCCACCGTGTGTGTGTGTGTGTGTGTGTGTGTGTGTGTGTGTGTGTGTGTGTGTGTGTGTGTGTGTGTGTGTGTGTGTGTGTGTGTGTGTGTGTGTGTGTGTGTGTGTGTGTGTGTGTGTGTGTGTGTGTGTGTGTGTGTGTGTGTGTGTGTGTGTGTGTGTGCGCGCGTTTAAAAGAGGAGGTGAGAGTAGTGGGCTTTTGAGTGATGAAATGAGGAGACGTAGGGAGTAGAGGAGGAAGAGAAAGAGGAGGAGGAGGAGGAAGACCAGAAGGTGTATGTGTGTGTGTTTGTGTGTGCGTATGTGCACGAGGGGAAGTAAGACTATGAGGCTTTCGAGTGGTGAAATCAGGAGACGTAAGGAGTATGAGGTGGAGCAGGAGGAGGAGGAAGAGGAAGAAGAGGAGGAAAATGAGGAAGAAGAGGAAGAGGAAGAGGAGGAGGAGGACCAGAAGGGAGGCCAGGATGTTGTTCTAGGTTGCCCAAGACGATATTATTAAAGTAGAACGACGACGCTGTAATGAAGGTGACGAGACAGCCTCGTTCAGGGCTCTCCACTGCTATTCACTAATTATACATTTGTCCCAGCTGCTCCCACAAAGTCGTAATCAGCCGAGGGTGGAAAACCTTCGTTGTGCAAAATGGTTAACTCCCTTCAAGGTTTTTATTCTGGTTAACTGCAGAAGCATTGAGAATGAACTCGTCAACGACCAAAGCACCATTATTGCCTTTTGGCTGATGGCAAAGGTTTATATTCGGCTTAGAAAAGTCAATTGCAATAAAGAGGTTAATCCTATTCTAGTTAACCTCTACAATGAGGCGACGGCAACTAAGAAAGGAGTTAAAACTATCCCTTTGTGTTTCACGGTTAAATTACAAAAAGGATTATAGGAAAAGATCGGTTCGGGTCAATTGAGCGTTTACGAGCAAGGGAAGGCGTTAATGAGGCTTTTACGAACGAAACTAATTTAATACACGGACGGGAGGCTACGGGCCACTGGTGTTTTAACAGACTCTATAGTCTGAGTCACACGTAGAGTACCTATTCTGGCTGAGCACCATCACAGCAACAGAATCCCACTTCGTTATGGTCTGACAGGTTCCCTGTCAGTCTCCTTTAGCAATGTAACTCGTTATAGGTGGGAATGATAGAGCATGGAACTGCCTAGTGTAGGTCTTATGGTCTCTTACAGTTTCCTCCATTCTTATGTTCTTGTGTTATCTTCTTGATAACAGGAGAATCTTTGCAATAAGGAGACCCTATTCCTCAGAGGATTAAAAGACATTGGGTTACGGGCCTTGGGATTCCACCAGAGAAACTCTTTTGTAGTAGACGGAAATGGAGAGGAAGAATAAGAAGGAAAATAAGTAGATGGATGAGAGTAATAAATAAAAAGGAGAACCAGAAGGCATATATGGAAACGAAGGCGAAACCGAACACGAAAAAAGCATAGAAAAAAGAAGACTAAGAAAGAGAGGAGAGAGGAAGCAGATGAACAAAAATTATAATAAAAATAATAATAATAGTAATATCAATAACAATAGTAATAATAACTACAGTAATAATAATTATAGTAATAATAATAACAAAAATAGTCTATCTATATACCAAAAGTTTTTCCCCTTTATAAGAGAGGTAAACATATCAGAAGAACATACCCACTTCCAACCATTCCAATCCTGTCCACCACCCTTCCCCTCTCTTATCTTAGCTCCTCGTGGATGACGGGTCATCCTTGTATCCCGCCTACTGCCCTGCGTCAGAAGCAATGCAGCAAGACACAGTACATCCACAGCAAGGCCGCTTCACTTAATCGGCGATCCACCTCTCCGTCCCCTCATGCAGAAAAAGAGAAGACGGGGAGAAATCCCTTCAGGCTGCGTCAAACATTACTCACACCTAAGTACCCCCTACCCCCCATCCCCAGCTAGTATCATCTTTACACACTCTCCACTCATCCCTATCTCCTGCCTTCTCCCTACCTTGCTCAACAGACATTCACCTCTTGCTCAACGCCCCCCTCACCCCATCCATCCAATCTCATAATAATGATAATAATAACTGATAATATTAATACTGATGATGATGATGATGATGATGATGATGATGATGATGATGATGATGATGATGATGATGATGATGATGATGATGATGATGATGATGATGATGATGATGATGATGATGATGATGATGATGATCCGTCTACTCCCACGAAAATTGGACGAGTCTCCCATCACCTCCGACCCTTTCCGTTCCGTATGTACATGATGGCGATCAAAGTTAAATGCTATTTACAAGTCCTTTGATCTTGTCTAGTAGCTGGCTCAAGAGGCTTTCACATTAGCAAAAAGTCGTCGTTTTTCCCGTCGAGGCAGACCAGCGAAAGGTCATCGACTTTTTTCCCCCGTCGACACGATGAATTTTGCATTCACATAAGAAATCGTAGAGTTATTGGTCCATACAATAATTCTATCTTTGAAAAAAATAGTCAGTTTTTGTCCGTCGACATGATGCATTTATCTTCACATTAGGGAAGTTCAACAATCATGGGCACGATAATATTTCCTTCGGATGATATCACAGTCATTGAATTGCATCGGTCGATACTATAAATTTCCCTTCACATAATAGAAAGTAGAATATTTTATCCATTGCCACGGTAATTTTAACTTCATATGGTACTGTACAAATCACGTGGCATGGAACGCGCGTCTGGACCTGACGCGCTAGGTATTCCAGTGCAATCATGTAATTACGCACCCACGCGGTAGATATATATATATCACAACAAAGATATGTCGTAGCACATATGTAAAATAATACTGATGACCCACTTTCGGAGAAGAATAAGCGAAGATATAGAGATCTGTATATTTCGATCACTTACTGTGATCCTCTTCGGCAGATATAAGTTACAAAGTACAGAACAATATGTATTTATAGTAAAGCAGTGAGGTAACATGAGGGGACGAGGCTCAGGTCAACACGCCCGGCACGCATGCTCGCATCTTGGTGGCTCAGGTCACATGACCGGCGTTGCATGGGCCTTGGTGAGTTTTGTCCACCGTTAATGTTGATGGTAACATTTTATTTATGGCAAAAGAAGAAATACAGTCTGGTGACCATTGACCATGGGAAATGTTATAATTTGGGAAATTGTTTATTAAGGAGGATTCTACTATTTTTCTTCTGAAACTACATTTGGATTTATAAATTATTTCAGCATCGTCCCAATTTATTCGGTGGTTTTTATTGGCGACGTGCTGAAATACTGCGGAATTTTCCTGTCCGTATTTAACAGAGTTCTTGTGCTCCTTAACCCTGGTATTGAGATCTCGACCCGTCTGTCCCCAATATACATCATTGCAATCTAAACAAGGTAATTTATAAACTCCAGGAGTTGTATTACTCTTGGATCTGTGATGTATATTGACAACTTTACTGAACAAATTATTAGGATAATGGAAGATAAAATTTACCTTTTCCTTTGGTAACATGTGAGACAATTCATGGATGGATTTGTTAAAAGGCAATTTTATGCTTCTATTATCCCAATGATGATTCATGGCGGAATGGGAATCTGTTTTGTGAAAACTAATTTTGGCCTTGCTGAGAGCTTTTTGTAAAAACCACGGCGGGTATCCTAATTTTGTTAGTTGATTTTTCACTGAATTTAGTTCCAAATCTAAGTATTTCACAACCAGCTCAATCACCTAACGAACAATATTAAATTCAAGGTGGAATGGGAATTAGATCACAAATTACCTTTTCTAGATATTTTAATAATAAGAAATGCGGAGTCACTGTCCTTCACAGTTTATAGGAAGCCCACCCACACAGGGAGCTACCTACATTTCTTTAGCCACCATCCTGACAAAATAAAATATAGTGTAGCTTCAGGCCTATTCTTACGGGCTTTGAGAATTTGTAGCTCCCAATACTTAGATTTGGAATTAAATTCAGTGAAAAATCAACTAACAAAATTAGGATACCCGCCGTGGTTTTTACAAAAAGCTCTCAGCAAGGCCAAAATTAGTTTTCACAAAACAGATTCCCATTCCGCCATGAATCATCATTGGGATAAT
>NC_134781.1:73213071-73218071 GCF_046742065.1 Oratosquilla oratoria | reverse complement strand
ATAAAGAGCAAAACGGTAACGATACGAGGGTGACAATTTTACTCATCTCAAAAGCTGCTGGCGTACTAAAGAGGTTCTGAATAGCAATGATTCTCAAAATCGGATTCACAGTCCCTTGTAGGGCCAAATAGTGTCTTAAAAGTGGGAAGGGCATGGTGTGCACTTAAGGGCCAATTAAATAGTGGACATTTCAACATAGAAACATAAAAACGCATGAATGGAGATGACTGTAAGACACCATAAGGCCTACACTATGTAGTTCCATTATCTTTACTATCTATTATCCCCATCCATAAAGTTATCTAACCTCTTTAAAAAACAATGGTTTCAGAACTCACTACATGGTTACTAGATCTATTTCATTCGTGAGTGGCAACTCAATTTCTATCTATTTCCATCTTGAATGCAAATTTGTCCAATCTAATTCCATTACTACTAGTCCTACTCTGATGCCTTCTATTTTGTGTTGAAGTAGACTCCAGGAGGTTTATGAAACAGAATTACATAAGTATGGAACATTTGATAGAGCTGCTTGGGAACCCATGGACTATCTCGAGTTGACCTTTCGTCAGCGTGACCCTTTCCACAAAATTTGCTTCACACAGCACTAGACTTTTACTGACCCGAGAGTCGAGTCAAAAAGTATTATGGTTGCTATGTAGTTAATCATTAATATCCCCACTAATACTTCTCAACAAGGTACCAGACTTATTATAACCGATCACACTGTTTTGGATTCAAGGCGAACAGCACCAGAGAATTTTACTGACCCAAGGTTCGAATCGAAGTTGCTATATATTTTATTATTGATATTCTCACAAATATTTCTCAACAAGTTATAAAAATCATTATAACCGATTATACTGTTTTGCAGCTAAAAAAATCAAGCGTGAAGCACATATGATGACATACCCGTACGTTACTAGGTCACTTGCTTCAGTGTAACTGCCATTGACCTGTCCTCAACTCTAGCAATTATATTGATCATATGATATATTTGTAATTCTTAACCCTAAATACAATCTTGATGATGTACAGCTGCACAGAAAACTATCGTTAGTAAATCACGCTAATCATTTTGACACAAAACAACGAAACTATTTGAGACAAGTTGAAGTCTCCATCGGAAATAAGAATGTCATAGTGAATCCATATGAACTCCGAAACTATTATTCGATTCATATTCATTCAGAAGGAATTCGAACAATTCGAACCCCAGAAATACCAACCCTTCGGTATCATAAGGTTATGTTCATTAGCGAATGTTTCGACACCCCTACTAACGATAGTTTTCTGTGTAGCTGTACCTGTTGTCATCATGTACATTCTAGCAGCCCTTAAGTAATGTCATACACTATTTAATTGTACATATATACTTACATTCTTTTGTTTTTCATATCTTGTACTTTTGATACTTAATTTTTACCAATAAGTTATATTAACGGTGTACGGGTTAAAGGAGCATTTACCTTCTATATCAATTACGTAATGGAAGAATAATTTGCATTTTTGACAAATTTGGTGACTCTTTACCGTTCTTAACTTCGGCTCTACAAAAGCGACGCATCAATGGTAAGATGAAAAGGAAGAACGAGGAAAACAGGAAGAAGGAGGAAAGAAAGAGGATAAGGAAGAGGAGAGAGAGAAGGAAGAGGAGAGAGAGGAGGAAGAGGTAGAACAGGAGAAAGAGGAGCAACAAGAGGAATAGGACGAAGAGAAACAGGATGAAGAGGAGGAAGAGGAAGGGAGGGAAGAAAAAGAAGAGCAAGAAGAGAGGAGGAAAAAAGAGGAATAAGAGGAATAGAAGAAAAAAAGAGGGGAAGAAGAAGAAGAAAAATAAGTGGAGGAGAAGTAGGGGAAGAAACAGGAGGAAACTCACGATGAATAATTCAGTTCAGAAGAGAAAAATAATTTAGTGAAGAAGAAACAAATAAAAGAGATGAAGAGTATTACGACAAAGAGAGAGAGATGAGGGAGGAGGACGAGATAGGACGACGATAGTGAGGAGGGGGCGCCGGAGGACGAGGAGGAAGAAGAGCAGATTGAATAGGAGGAAGTGAAGGAGGTAGAGGAAGAGGGGTAGAAGGACTAACAGGAAGAGAATTAGAAAGAAGAGGATGAGGGATATTAGGACTAGAAGGAAGAAACGAGGAGGAAGAGGAAGATTTAAAAGAGATAGGAGGACAAAGAGGAGAATAATTAGAGAGAAGAGGAAGAGGGATAGGAGGAATGTCAGGAAGAGAAGTAGGAGGAAGAAACGAGGAGGAAGATTTAAAAGAGATAGGATGACAAAGAGGAAAATAATCAGAGAGAAGAGAAAGAGGGATAGGAGGAATGTCAGGAAGAGAAGTAGGAAGAAGAGAATAGGATGAAGAGGAAGTAGTAAGAGAGATAGGAGGACAAAGAGGAAAATAATTTGAAAGAAGAGGAAGAAGTATAGGAGGAATTTCTGGAAGAGAAGTAGGAGAAAAAAAGAGGATGAAGAGGAAGTAGTAAGAGAGACAGGAGGACAAAGAGGAAGAGAATTAGAAAGAAGAGGAAGAGGGATAGTAGGACTTTTACGAAGAGAAGTAAGAGAGACAGGAAGACAAAGAGGAAGAGAATTAGAAAGAAGAGGAAGAGGGACAGGAGGACTTTCAGGAAGCGAAGTAGGAGGAAGAAGAAAAATTAGTAAGAGAGATAGGAGGACAAAGAGGAAGAGAATTAGAAAGAAGAGGAAGAGGGACAGGAGGACTTCCAGGAAGCGAATTAGGAGGAAGAAGAGAAGAGGAAGAAGAGGACGCAGGAATAGGCGATGTCGAGGCTGCCTGGCCTTCGATGGGGGTGGGGTGGGGGTAGGCGAGTGATGAGAACGATGAATCCATGCAAGACGACGAAGCGATAACGAGGCGCCGGCGATTATTGCTTGCCTAATTGCCTGACGGCGGATTGGGTGCCCCTCTTAATGGAGCGACGATTGCCTAGACTGATTGGTCCCACCTCGCCGCCCGCCACGGAACAATGGCGAACGACTGTACTACAATGGACGATAAGTCACGTGGCCCTGGAGTGAAGAAGACGTAAATATTGTAGACATAGCTTTTGTATGAGAACTATCTTTCCAATGCGAGGCCCACTTCTTTCTGATGAATAAAATCTAGCGAGAGCCACAAGGCGTTTACGAAATAAGGAATTCCATTGAAATGTTCTTTAATTTCAGTACGCAAAACACCACAAAGTTTTTTAACCTATAATTGCCTTTTTCCTCTGTCAAAAAGACTAGTGTAGGTTCGTTAAAATAAAGGTTTAATCGTGCGCGTGAATGTTTGTGTGTGTGTGTGTGTGTGTGTGTGTGTGTGTGTGTGTGTGTGTGTGTGTGTGTGTGTGTGTGTGTGTGTGCGTGTGTGTGTGTGTGTGCGCGCGCGCGTATGTATGCGTGCATATCTGTGCCTGCATGCACGCGCATGTTTGTGTGTGTACGTGCGTGCGTGTGTGCGTGCATGCGTGCGTGCGTGCGTATGTGTGTGCGCGCGTTTGTGTGTGTGCGTGCGTTAGCGTGTGTTCATGAGTGCGTGTTTGCATCTGCGTGTCTGCGTGTGTGTGTTTGTCCGTGTGTGTGTGTGTGTGTGTGTGTGTGTGTGTGTGTGTGTGTGTGTGTGTGTGTGTGTGTGTGTGTATGTATGTGTAAGTGCATGGGTGTGTGGACGCTTGTGTGCGCGCTCATTTCACTGTAAGTGTACACGTGTGCACTTCAACTAACACAAATACATTTACATTTAAACGTGTTTATGTTTTGAACCTCTTTATATCGGTACATGCGGTGGGAATTCCCGACGCGGGTTTTTGAAGCTGCTTGAGGACGCCATGACTCAGCGTTGGCCTCAGCGAACAAAAATGGACACTGACCTCAGGTCAGAAATCCTCAAGAGACGAGGCCTCCTCTTCGGTACGTACTGTCCCCTTCATCCAGACGCATGCCACGATACCGAAAAGTTAAAGAACAGGAACAAAATCTATGTAAGGCATAGGTCAGCGGATGACTTGCAAATTTCCTGTCCCTTTCTTGAATATAAATATTGTACTTTTTTTTCTTTAGGTGCTTTCAATAATGAGAAAACTGTGTAGAATGTTCACATTATAAAAAAAATATATTGTGAAAACATATATCAATTAACCTCAGACGATATATTTTTTTCCATAATCAAACTAAAGTAAACAACATATTTTCTAGGAATGAGATTAGGATATAACAGTGTATATCGCTAAAAAGTTGTTTCATGGGGGTAAATGTCCTTCTACATAATCTAGAAATATTATTCGGTTTTTATAGTGATACATAAAAATGTTATCAGTAATATACACAAAACAAGCGACTGTTAATTACGGTACTTATATGCTTTAAAAGATTCTTCTTTTTCACTACCCTACACTTTTGCGTATAGTCTTATCTTATCTTGTTTTGCATTTGATAGTCATCTTATTGCAACAGCTAGATGAAGTATCGAACAAAAGATAACTAGTAACGCTACCCTCCATACACAGTAGTCAGATACATACACAGGCACACACGCACACAGGTGCGCGTGCACACACACACACACACACACACACACACACACACACACACACACACACACACACACACACACACACACACACACACACACACACACACACACACACACACACACACACACACACACACACACACACACACACACACACCGAAATGAAGCTTGCGCGAGCAGCGAACATGATTCAGCATTTGCTCATGGTAAACAACGTTATATTTCCATTTGCCTGGCATGCCATTAAAGAGAAAAAGAAAAATAAATAAATAAAAGTCAGAAATGAAGCAAAAGACAAAAATGATGTAATGCAATGCCACGAAGGTCAACAATGTACTGACCATCCTCACAGAGCCAGGCATTCTGTTACTTTCGGCAACGATTCTCATGAAGCGTCTGTCTAAGTGGCCGTCACATTCCCCAACTTTGGTAGACAGAAAACAGTAAATCAAC
>NC_134781.1:73195571-73200571 GCF_046742065.1 Oratosquilla oratoria | reverse complement strand
GTAAAAATTACGTGGCGGCCGTAGAATAAGTAACAAAGTCGTAAAATACAGCTGAACAGGTGATTTACACTTACACACACACACACATACACACACACACACACACACACACACACACACACACACACACACACACACACACACACACACACACACACACACACACACACACACACACACACACAAGTTAGATGAGAAAGTGGTGTGTGCAAAAACAATACACGAATTTAAAAACAGTCTAGATAAAACGAGATATGAAGACGGGACTCCACGAGCATAGCTCCCCTTCCCGTAAAACACAACTAGGTAAATACACTCACACAAATGCGAGTGAGAGGACAAACAGCAGCCTTGTAATGAAATGTAATGGTAGGATTAGATGATCGATGCTGTGTCGAATTCCAAAACTTAAACATGGTGAAAAGTATATGAAGGTATGTATATCGCATTACTGTGTTATGGTATCTCTAATAACAATTGAATTACTTGTGTCTTCGCAAAATAGGTAAATAATAGTATCGCATTACTATGTTATGGTATCTCTAATAACAATAGAATTACTTGTGTCTTCGCAAAATAAATAAACAAATAAATAAATGAATAAATAAACAAACAAACAAACAAATAAAGTGGTACTATCCATAAGATTCAAGTTATAGCCCAGTAATGTCCACTGGGTTCCATCACAACTGAATACAATATCCTGACAAGAGCGTTGAGGTTGGAAAGAGTCCTCCAGGGAAGCTAAATTGATTAGATCGTCAGCCGAGGCCAAAACATTTAACCCATTCGGTAACGAGACGACCCAGACGATGTTGTCCCGGGCGACACTAGACGACCCTCATAGGATTCTCCCGTCGCGAAAGTGTTTAGCCTTCTTCGATTAACTCTTTGGACGTGGTGACCCTCTTGGAGAGACCGCTCGAACACGAGAGCTGGCGAGCATCATGGTGTTAGTTGGGACATGTTAATAAAGTTGCAAAACTCATCGGTAATACCTTTGATTTTTTAGTATTTTGATTACTTTGCGTACAAGTAACACATTATATATAAGGAGAATATTACAAGTGAATATTAGATAGATAATTTAGCTTCACCCATCTCCTATGACTCTAAATCAAATGATGAAACGTTAACCAAAAGAGAGTTGTATTCCTCAGAGTTAACACTTTACATATATGCTCTAACAAATACAAGATTCTGTAGAATAATATGTTCATCGTTATATTCAAGATATGTAATCCATTCACTCCAATGACGTATTTCATCGATTGTTTCAGATCCCAACAAAACCATTTTATTCAGATTAAGAATGAGCTCGAGACGAAAGAGGGACTTGATGGGCCATCCCTCTTTCTTCTCGTTCACCAGCCAGATGAACATAAGTGATGTATTACAGACTTAAAGTATGTAGAGCAGCGTTTCTTAGCCTGGGGTGCTAGCACCTCCAGGGGGTGCTGAAATTCATTTCAGGGGGTGCTGGGGAAGGTCACATACGTCTTTACTTTATCTTTATAGTAACCAGGTGTTAGCCAATGGTAGGGGGTGCTGGACTGTTTAGGCCTGACCAAAAGGGGTGCTGAGGTCGAAAAAGGTTAAGAAATACTGATCTAGAGTAAAGGTGAAGATATAATGGCTAACCCAACCCAGAAATCCATATTTCCAGCCTGAGGATTGACCTCCCTCTGTCTCTTTATGTGGTCATACAACATATTTAAAGCTGGACTTCCTCTTAACCCATTAAACTCCGATGACAAGATTCTTTGTCATTTGGTCAAATAAAAAAAAAATCATAAAACACCAAAATGTTTGATCAAACACCAGAAAAATATGACGTCAGTAGTCCTCGCTTCGCTGCGAGCGAAGCGAGGATTGACGTCATATTTTTCTGGTGTTTGATCAAACATTTTGGTGTTTTATGATTTTTTGTTTTATTTGACCAAATGACAAGACATCTTGTCATCGGAGTTGAATGGGTTAAGAAGAAGACCTCAGCCAGATGTTCATATATCCTTACATCCTTAATTCAGTTTCCCTTCATTACAGATGTACATGTTCGTTCGTGTACATATGCAGATATTACTGCACATCTGTACATTTTCTGTGCGTGGGTATGTTAACCTGAACACAGACGAATGAAATAGACTTAGTAACAATGTAGTGAGCGCTGGAGCAATTGGGTGTTTTTTGAGAAAGTTAGATACCTTTATAGATAGGGATGAAAGGTAGTAAGGGACATGCAAATGCCTACTGTAGGTCTTAATGATCTCCTGCAGTCTCCTCTATCCCCATGTTCTTAAATACTCCATTACAGTGACGGTCTAACCCAGTCAAAAATATACACAGTAAATTGCATCACTGATATACAAGGACGCCCATCCCCCCCAAAAAATAAAATGATGCGGCTTGTTTTCGTTTCAGCTTCATTAGATATTTACATAACTTGAATTATACTCTGTTTAAAGACGTAGCCTAGTCATCCATACTTAAGTAGGACTAATGAATAAATTTCGAAATCATAACAGAGCAGTTTGTTTACACAAGGGAAAAATATGGAGTGGGGGTTGGGGGATGGTTTTGGTTGTGACGAAGCTGTGAGAAAATCATCACAATTTCCCTCGGGCTGAGAGGATACGGTAATTGTTAAAACTTGGAAATTTTTCTCTGGATACAGCGACACCCGTGGACCATGGAGATCTTAACAAGATTCTTTCTTTGGAAGTTTGACACCGTTTGTCAACTAATTATTTCATTCGACTGAAAACAGCTCCCGTAGGCTGATCATTAAACGTTGACTTGGTTAAAACTTTTCGTTGATCCAGTTTACATAACTAATTCTGGTTGATTTCAAGCGATTTTATTCAGATGAAAATATTTCTTGTTAGGAAAAGAAAGAGACGTTTTTAGTGAATAAACTTTTCATGATTAGTTGTAAGGTGTTATATGTTTTGATACGATGTAAATGGATCTGGGGTCTACCCGAGAGCTAGAAGTAATCCACAGGACCGGAGTAAATGTACTATCAGGGTGTTTCCCTCCACTGATTAGGGGGTTGATGGATTGAGTGATTAGGCTTGTTACACTTAACCATATCGTCCTTCAACTCAGCCTGAATCTTCAATTGCAAAGGTCAATATATCCCACCTTTCTTTACTATCACGTGTCAAGAAGTTATGTAACAATAATCTATGTAAGAATAATCTATGTAACAATAACCTATGTAACAATAATCTTACTAATGTTATGATGTATGTTTTGTACTTAGGTATGCTGGGTTTTCTTGCTCCACACAAAGAGAAAAATTGGATCGGATAAAGCAGCTTGAAGGGGAAATGTCAAGGTGCAAGCCAGAAAGAAATGTACGAATCAGCAGTGGCACTGAAATGAATAGAAATGTTAAAAAAGTACTGGACCTCAGCAAATCACTTTAAAAAAAAAATTAAATGGTGTCCCAGTTTCACTTTCATGCCATTTCGTAGTGATATCTGTTCCCTCTTTACTCGAAAAGAAGTGGGGCACCGCACCCTATCCTTCGCCTTTACGTTTTAAAGTATACCTGTAATATTCTCTGTTATATTTACTGCACTTACCCTCACGGACGAGCCCCGCCCTCAATATTCGCCCTCAGCCCGGCCCTCAGCACCGTTCTGCGCGCCACCTCCACTCTTGAAGGTGCTAATATCGCAGCGTTATTGGCTATATGGATTTTGGATACTGGTAATAATCTGCACAAATGCCTCCGCTTCTTACACATCTTGCACGCCCACGCTATTTCTCCTTACTTCTCCTTTCCCTCCTCCTCCTCCTCCTCCTCCTCCTCCTCCTCCTCCTCCTCCTCCTCCTCCTCCTCCTTCTCCTCCGTCCCCTTGTCCGTATTCTTCTCCTGTGCATCTCCTTAGTCATGGTATACTTATCACCCACGCGCACATGCACACACACACAAACACACAAATACACGTACACACACACAAACACACACACGTACACACACACGCACACACACACACACACACACACACACACACACACACACACACACACACACACACACACACACACACACACACACACGTACACGCACATATACACTCACGTACACACACACACACACACACACACACACACACACACACACACACACACACGCACGCACACGCGTACACACACAAAATGAAATATTTATAAGCACGGGATCAGCAGGTAAGTCATGGAGCAATGTCACCGAATCAAGGAACAGATTTTCTATAAGAAGCTCATACTAGAAAGTGTCTCCCATACTACTCGTGGCAGTCACATGACATCATATGATGTGAAGTTACACAATGATGATATCATAAACATACGAGAATAGATATCAAGTGTAGTGACAATAGAGATATTGTCACATGACCTGACGCAGGAAAAGTTGACTTCACACCTGATAATTACGATGCCAGAACAACGTCAGGAGTTCCTTAGAAATGGATGCCTTGGTGTTGAACGTCTCGCTTCATATGCATAAGTGGAGTTGTAGAGCTGAAAAGTAACTGAAATCGTTGTGGTTGCCTCCTTTGTGGCGCGTTCATGAATATGTAAATACAGCGATAGAAACAGAATATCATAAGGCGCGAAACGCCCCGTCTCTTCTCTTTCAAGACGCTCCGCTTGCATGCAGATGATGTCACCAAGGTCTCACTCCACCCCATGCAATTTCTCCGCATTGTGTCTGTCTTCAGCTGGAGTTTGGTACGTATGTCACGTTGGTATAGGGGCGTCTTGTCATCATGGGGTTTCATACATATATATTGTAGTACGGGAAAGTCTTGTTTCATCATATTTCAACCCTTTCATCCCAATGCTTGTTAAGGATGGTGATGGTGGTGGTAATAATGGCGACCGTGATGTGATAACAGTGTTGTTTTTTGTTGTTAGTGGTGGTAGTAGCGGTTGTGGTTGTAGTTGTGGTTGTGGTCGTTATAGTAACAGAGATGGTGAAGGTGATACTGGTAGTGATGTTGCTA
>NC_134781.1:73185571-73193071 GCF_046742065.1 Oratosquilla oratoria | reverse complement strand
AGGCGTTCATCTGAGCAAAATCTACATCCAGTGATACGAGTTCAAATCCGGTTAACCTCTTTATAATTTTGACGTACAGCAAAGACATCATTCTGTTAAGCCCCCTTAGGAAGGATCACTATAGCTAATGGATTGAGACTAAACTCATCTTTCTGCTACGATGCTACAAAGCTTTTTATTCTGGTTAATACAATACGATTATAACCTGCGTAAGGATTAAAAAACATGAGACACCAACTCCTGACAAAGATGTGAAAATGGGAGTAAAGAAGAAAATTGAGGGAAAGGACGAGAGGAGGTCGAGGAGCAAAGACGCCATTCCTCCCCAACCATGTCATTATCCCTCTGTAATTACAGGCATCACAGTTTTCCCCCTTTTGTAATGAAATGTCAAGACAAGGGTGACTCTGAGTACGACGTGGATAGATGGGTGGATCGGTGTGTGGTGATAGAGGGTGTGAGGACGGTAAAGGTAGCTTAGATCGAGACTATAAAAAAAAAAGATGAAAAAGAGGATGATACTAGGACGAATGGAAAGGAAACTACAAGGGTGCAGTATAGAACATTAGGGTGGAAGAGAGGCTAAGGGTGGGTAGAGAGGTGACTTGTCTAGAGTGGAGGCTAGAAAAGTTGTGGTTTGGGGCAGAAAGAGGAGAAATGAGGCTAAGGACGACTTCGAAGGAGACCGCTGGGATGGAAGGAAAGGCTAAAGTGGCTGGAAATAGCAGAGGTCGAAAAGAGGCCTCTGGTAGTAGGAGACATTCCGAGATTATAGGAGTGGCCGCTAGAGGGTAGGTTGAAAAGACGCTGATGACAGGGAGGGAAGAAAGTATAGAAAAAAGAATGGAATTAAGGTAGAAGGAAGATCAAAAGGGGTAGAAGAGAGGATGTAAAGTATGGAATAAAAAGCAGATAGTCTGAAGAGAGAACAGAAGATTCAAAAGATAGACTAGTTGTGGTAGATTTAGAAGTACTAGTTGTGGAATGACGTAATGAGTGGAGGGGTTGGAGGGAGGATGCAAGAGAAGCAAATTAGGTGGGAGGAAGGCCAGAGAGGGTAGAAGAAATGCAAGAATGGTTGATAGAAATGATAGAGAGGGACGGGAGGTGAATATCATTGTGGGGAGATGTATTGGGGGAAAGAAACAAAGTAGGAATGAGGAAGAGTCCAAACAGATGCCTAGTGGAAGGACGAGAGTGGTTGGGAATAGCAAGGAATTTGAACTTCTATATAGGAGGGAGAATGTGGCATATTCTTCCACTATTTATGACTTGCACATATGTTATCTTTGTCACTAAGTGGTTCTATTCAACTGAGGAATTCCTCATTCACAGTTGAAAGTAGTCTGTGGTATTAAGAAGGTTTGCGGAAGGCTACGATGGTTTGTAGTGAACAACAGAGGGTGTAAGAAGAGAACATAGAGAGAATGCATCAACAGAAAGGAGATTGAAGAAAATAAACCCGGCCCAATGAAGCAGGGACCAATGAAGCAAAGAGAAAAGTAGTGAGAGAAAAAGAGTGAAAAAGAGAGGCGGAGTAAAAAGGGGAAGGCCAGGGAAGAAGAATTCGAAAAAGGAGACGCAGGATAATGAACCCTTTGAGCTCGACGAGGTTCTTTGTGCATTTTCGTCCAACCGACGCCAGACAATTTTGTTCAGTAGAGAGCCTGACTCGGCGCCAAAATGGGGTCCATATGGAACGAGACCCCAGCTGCCATCGACTCTGCCCTTCAAGTGCAGGGTGGTCAACGAATGGAATAGACTTAGTAACCTTGTAGTGAGCGCTGATACTATCAGTTGTTTTAAGAAACGGTCAGACAACTTTATGTATGGGGATGACAGGTGGTGATGGATATGGAGCTGTCTTGTGTACGCCTTATGGTCTCTTGCAGTCTCCTTCATTCTTATGTTCTTATGCATATAACTGTCTGACGTCGTGAAAACATATTCAAATTATGTGAATAAATATGCTGAGACAAAAACACGGATCTAACTTTTTGTTTGGCGTTATGTGTTTTAGTGAAGCAACTTTGTGTGTTTTCGACTTGTTTGGCTAGACCGTCACTATCATGGGGTATCTAAGAACATAAATACTGAGGAAACTATAAGAGACCATAAGGCCAACACTAGGCAGTTCCATATCCCTTATCATCTTTCATCCCTATCCATAACGTTATGTAATCTCTTCAAACAACCAAATGTTTCAGTGCTCACTACATTGTTACTAAGTATATTCTATTCGTTAACCATTGGGTTGGTAAACAAATTCTTGCATTCTTCAACCTAACCAAGTATAAGAGTATATATTGGAGATCTCCCAAAAAATCATTCACTAATTGGGTTTGAACAAATTTTGGATAGAAACTAGTAAGTAGATGTATGAGAATATCGAAATAAGAATGATGTAAATCACAACAGTCTCAAAAGAAATAAGTTATCTAATTTTTGTTCTGCGACTAATTACGATTATGTATGAATGACGCGTTGTGATTGGACAAGAATTATAAGGGGCGTGGCTTGTTTCGCCTGAGATCTAGTTACTTCAGTATCAGTTTGAAAATAATTACTAAGGAACAAAAGTTTCATTAACAGGTAGATTAGCAACACAGGGAAAGTTCAACTAATATAGAAAATGAAATATAAAACAATATAATTCAATCAGATTTCAAAACTTAAAACTAACTACTGTTTTCAGGAAAATTAGCGAATAAATTCTTAGCTATTCTAAAACAGAAATGAGCTATAAGGATAAAAGAATAGTGAAAAGAGGAGGGCAAGGAATTTGGCCTGCAGGACAATGCTAAGACGGTGAGGCTAAATGGACGAAGACGAAGACTCCTCCTCGAGAGTCAAAAGCTCTTCAAGAAAACAATGACGACTCAGAGGCAAAGAAAGTCCTGAGACGCAGACGGAGACGTTGGCGAAGACAGCCACGATGGTGGCTGGAACGACGAAGACGAAAATGGAGACCATCAACAACAAAAACGACAAAAATATTATAAGGAAGAGGAAGATGGAGGCGATGCCAAAAGAAATGGGGATACACGAAGAAGACCGACAGACACAGAATAACTGTTTTTACGAAGGGATAAAAAGGAAAATACAGTATAGAGATAAGAAAGTGAGAATTAGTACATGTAACGGGAGAGTAAGGGAAATGGACAAGAGAGAGAGGAAGAAAAAAGTACGAATTATAAAGAAAAAGAAATAGAGTGAAAGAGAGAGAGAGAGAGAGAGAGAGAGAGAGAGAGAGAGAGAGAGAGAGAGAGAGAGAGAGAGAGAGAGAGAGAGAGAGAGAGAGAGAGAGAGAGAGAGAGAGAGAATAATAAAAAAGGATGAGAACCCGATTCCTGCAATAAATAAATAGATAAGAAAAAAAAAATAAGATAAGAGTTTCACTTTAAAAAGAAATAAAAGTAGAAGAGTACCAGCACTAAATAACAGTATGTATGAATAAGGTAATTTGTACACACATAACTATACCATGTACAATGCAGTTTGACTTAGAAAACTAGATCTGAGAAAAAAAAACAAAAGAAGAAAGAAGCGAAGGAAGAAAGATAGAAAAGTGAAAGAAAGTAAGGAGAAAAAAGTAGGAAAGGAAGATGGGAAGAGAAGAAGAAATAAAAATAAATAAATAAAAAGAATGAAAAGGGGAAAAAGTAAGAAAGAACGAAACAGAAAGGAAGAACAAAAGAACAAAAACAAAACAAAAAAATCCTGTTTGTGCTCACCAGGCTTCCCACTGGCCAAATGATGAAGACAGTATGATACAGTATACGTACAAAATTAATCAATTTTCTAGAAATATCTTATATCACTTTTTGTGTAAGAGAATGGAAATGGGAGTCTACCCATACTGCAAGGCAATGATTTGTTCTATAGATGGTCAATAGAAAGTCATAATCAGTCAGAACAATTCAGTGTCTTAGCCTGACACGTGTGTCCTTGCAGCCGTTACAAAGGTACATCTGTATTCTCAATTAATGTGTCAAGTTCTGAACAATGGCATTTGCATACACAGCTGTCACCGTTGGAAGGTTGCACCTGCGTTGAATTATGGCTTAATTAGTGGTTTGCAAAGTAGAGGTTCACGTTAATTGAACCCAGGCAGGTCACAAAACTAGGCAAGCTTTAGATTACCTACTCTACTTGGAGATTAAACACTTTTCGAGAATTGGAGCTTGGTGATGTTATTATTCACACGTTTTATTTCACAGATCAAACGAATTTATTCTGCTGAGAAGAGAGCCCGTGTTAAAAGAATTATAAATTAACTTCATGATGTTTATATCTTAAAGGGGAAAATAATAATAAATGAATAAAAAAGTAGAAGTATGGAAAAGGAGAGCCTAAGATAAGATTTAGGAAACAGAGGTGAAGAATAAAACTTAATGATTGAAGATCACCTGAAACGATTCTATGAAGGTGTGTTTTTAACTTGGCAACGTAAAAATGATGTAAAGACACCAAATTAGGCCATTTTGATATATTTTTGGGTTAAGAGAATGTGAGCATTCTAGAAAAAATGCTCGCTGACCGAGCGGGAAAGAGCGTCGCTACATGCGGCAGAGGTTCAAATCCTGCGCCAGCAAGTTGGACCAATGGCATGGCTCATCAAATTCCATGCTATAAAGTCCTCTGTAAGGGGCACCGTGTTAGCCCCATGATAGGGGAGTTCTCGACGTTAGACCGAATCATCAGATCATCAATCATAACAAATAAATAAATAAATAAATAGATAAATAAATAAGTGAGACTTGGCCCTGTAGCTCATGGAAGACTATTCCCTTTCGACACTGAACCTTTCTTAATAATGGAGCTTTGCAAATGTTAATACAGTGGTCATACTATTTCATTCAAGTTCTCTCGAACAACTTTACCAAAGCCAGAATCCCGTCATGAAGGAATATAAGAAAAAAACAAACAATAATGCATTTTGAGGATGCAATAAAAAATAAAAATAAAAATCTAGCCTATATAAAGGAGAGAAAGACAAAGGAATAGAGAGAGAAAAAAAGGAGAGGTGCAGATCAACACTGGAGTAGAGAGCAAAATGGGGGAGAATGAAGAAGTGAAAACGAAATAGAGGCACAAAAATAAGTCGAACATAAAAGGAGAAGTATGAGAGATTAGATTTAATTGATAGATCATGCAGGAAGATGGACATGTCAAAGTCCAGGAGCGAAAGAACAAAGGAGAGGGGAAGAAACGGAGAAAACTTATGAATAAGTTTTACGATTTGGGTTAACGTTGAAAATAGACTATGGCAAAGGGGACGACTGGAGGAACTAAAGGTTATCTTGTCTATACGGTTATGTCAACTGATACATGGATAGATGCAAACGTACCGGCCACAACACAAACACGCGATCACATGCACACATGGGTACGCATACATACACTTACGCGCGCGCGCTCACACACACACACGCGCGCGCGCGCACGCACACACACACATGTACATGCACACACACATGCATACGCACATGCACACACATACGTACTAGCACATACACATGGCTATGCACAGGCACAAGCAGTCACAGGCGCACACACACACACACACACACACACACACACACACACACACACACACACACACACACACACACACACACACACACACACACACACAGCTGTCAATCACGAGTCCAACGCGTGATCCAAGACCATGGTGAATCACACACACACACACACACACACACACACACACACGATCATTAAAGTAAAAATTCAAAATTGACTATCAACGGAAGAAAAATATCTAGAAGTGTTGATAAGGGAATTAATTATTATCATTGTTGTTGCTGTTGTTGTTGTATTTTTACTTATTTATTTATATTTTCACCTGAGAAGCATATCTAGAAGACTGCTGCAGAGAATTGTAAAATAATGTCGATCAAAGGTCATAGTATGCAGCATTAGTGTGGTTCCTATACAGAAATATGTCTAAAAGAATCAAGAAGATCCAAACTGACACATCTTAATAAAGAAATATATATATATATATATATATATATATATATATATATATATATATATATATATATATATATATATATCCATGAAATAAAGAAAATTCAAAGACTAGCTACCTGCCAACCAAACTAACACATTTCATTAAAGAAGACTGTTCACGCTACAATCGCCAACAATTGGAAGAAAAATTAAGATTTCTCAGAGCTATAAAATGGGGACACAAAAAGCAATGATCCCTAGTGAGAGACAGAAGAAAAAACACAGAAAGCAGAAAAAAAATCAAGCGTTTGAATGATATTGAAAATATCTTTTTGGATATTTTTTCTATTCTGATTTTTCTACCGTAATCCGCTCAGCGAGAGAGTTTGGTATTGATTTCTTTGTCTGAAGTCGGGAATTGAAGACTGTATACATTTACTTCTCTTACGTGTTGGTTCAAGAGGGACTCGAATCCCTCAGGCAACGCCTGGCTTCCAGACACCAGCGTCATGCACTACATAAGTTACACACTTCCAACGCTTCAATAATCCGAAAAGATATTTTGCATTCCATGGTGGTTTCCTTTCAATGTTTCAATAATGAAGTATGCTGACAGGTCCATGACAAGGTAGGATAAAAAAAAGAAGTGAAAGAGAGAGAGAGAGAGAGAGAGAGAGAGAGAGAGAGAGAGAGAGAGAGAGAGAGAGAGAGAGAGAGAGAGAGAGAGAGAGAGAGAGAGAGAGAGAGAGGGGGGGGAAATGAGGGAGGAAGGGAAGGAGTGAGAGATGGAAGGAGAGAGGGAGGGAAGGAGAGAGGGTGGAGAGAAGGGGAGAGAGAGAGAGAGAGAGAGAGAGAGAGAGAGAGAGAGAGAGAGAGAGAGAGAGAGAGAGAGAGAGAGAGAGAGAGAGAGAGAGAGAGAGAGAGAGAGAGAGAGAGAGAGAGAGAGAATAATAAAAAAAGGAAGGAGGGAATTAGGATTGTCCCTTTCAATGCAATAACCCTAAATTCTATACTGCCTAAGCCAAAGAGACGATTCGCAGTTGAACAAAAGGGCCTAATGAATAAAACTCAAGTCCCTATCCAGTCCCTAAGGTTCACTCGAGTTCTACTTCTCATTACCAAACATCATCACTTTAAAACTTAGACAATTCCGTCCTCAAGTTCTCGATCTGTAATCAAAGAAATTTACTTGGCACCTGGATATATAAGAGCAGAGTTTCACAAAGCTTTTCTGTTTGAGTACCACTTAGAAGTCACGTGTCATCACCACGTACTGCCACCTTTCCAGAAAAGCACATTTTGATCTGCTTTCGATCTATTCATAAGAAAAAGACAACGTCGGTTAAGTGAAGCGGCCTTCCTGTGGAAGTACTGTGTCTTGCTGCATTGCTTCTGACCCAGGGCGGTGGGCAGGATGACCCGTCATTCACGAGGGGCTAAGGCGAGAGGAGGGAGAGGTGGATGATGGAATGGGATGGAATGGGATGGAATGGGTGGGAGGGAAATGGGTGGGACTGGGTGCGTACCTTTTCATTTGGC
>NC_134781.1:73168071-73180571 GCF_046742065.1 Oratosquilla oratoria | reverse complement strand
CTGCTTTGCATCCCCTTCTATTAAACTTTGTCATTCTGTCCTTTACCCATTCATTCATTTTTGTACAATCCCCCCACATTCTGTATTTGATCTATTTCCCCTTCGACCTATTCTTCGTTATCTGTTTCTTATTCCCTTTGTTCGTTCTCCTTCTTTTGTCTTCAATCATCATCTATTCCTCTTCAGTTCTTCCTTTCCTCCTCCTCCACATCCTTCCCCCTCTCCTTCTCCACTCCTCCAAAACCTCCACTGTTCCATCTGTTTTTTTTTATCTCGTTATCTTTCATTTTCTTCATCATTCAACTGCTCCTCTCCTTTACAATCACCACCTTCCTATCCCCCGTTATTTCTCTTAGCCCTTCTCTTTCTTGTTTCCTTTCTCCTATATTAAATTCTCCTTATTCAATAAACCCTTCTGTCTTTTCTCTACTTCATTTTCATCCTCAGCAGTCCCCGCAAACATTTTTGTTTGCCTATAACTTCCTCACCTACACTCTCTTTTCTGTACTTCCTTCTTCTTTTGCGTCTTTTCTTTTCTCTTTTTAATTCCTTTTATTCCCATTTCGGAAACCTCTCTCTTCCTCACTCCTTCCCTGGACACCTTATTCCATCCTTCCCACCACCCTTCCCTGTTCATTGTTCTATCTTTTATTCTTCAGTCCTTCTTATTCCCTCTTCTAAAACTGGAAAACCAGTGGTATTCCACCCCCTCGCTCTCTTTCTCTCTCTCACCCTCTCTCTCTCTCTTTCTCTCTCTCACCCTCTCTCTCTCTCTCTCTCTCTCTCTCTCACTCTCTCTGTCTCTCTCTCTCTCGCTCTCTCTCTCTCCTCTTATTCTTCTGCTTTGTTATTTGTCCTTTTTACTTTTCCATTCATGGGTTATCCGATCGTCTTCTCTCTCTTCCTCCCTAGGTTTTTCCAACTCTCTCTTTCTTCCCTCCCTCTCTTTCTTCTCTACTCTCTTTTTCCTCCCTTTTCCACATCCTAATATAATTCTTATCCACAGCATACTCAATAGATTCGTCTGTAGACAATAATAGTGAACCAGAAGTTACAATTCAAGAAGTAACGTTCAGTTTCAAGATTGTAAAATGAGGCGAGACAAAACAGAGAAGTCTGCAGGGGTAACGTGGCAGTAGTTGGCACAATTATACAACTTATGAGAGTCGTTATGAGTGGCCTATGCACAGCAGCGGACAAAAAAAAAAAAAAAAGGCTGGTTGACGGCCTCACTGATTTAACGATTTATCACATTTATCTTCTTTGTTCCTACTTAATTTGTTCTTCATCATTTTCCCCCATTTCTTCACGCCTCCTTCTATCTCAATTCTTTGCCCCTCAATCCTACTTTTATTACTTCGACTATTTTCTCCATTCGTTTGTTCTTCCCACTAATACTCCTCACCCTTCCTTCTTTCATTTTTCTCTCTACTTTTATGTCTACTCCCCTTTATTCAATTTCTCCCTCTCTCCATATTTTTCTCTCCTATCTCTCTATATACTGCAGTGTCTCTATTATATCACCAATGTTTCTTTCCATTTCTTTCTTTTCTCTCCCCTTTTACCCATTCCATCTCTATTCTTCTATCAACCTTCTCACTTCATTTCCGAATTCTTAATTTTCTTTCTTTATCTCACATTATCGTAAATATACCTCCATTATCAATTATGCTTCCAATCATATCCTCCTTTCTTTTTTCTTCCTTCTCTCTTTTTCCTCTTGTCTTCAACATTTGCCCTACCTACTTTCCTCATTTTCTTATTTCCAACATTTTCTTATATTTCTTTATTATTGATTAAATCCCGCCATCGTTCCCCCATCGATGTAAGTCTCTTGCTTTACAACTCAGTCCCATATCCCACTTCCTTTTTCCTCCTCCTCTTCCTCACCTCCTCCACTGCTCGCCCTCCCACGGCCCCCGCTGGCCAAGTCCCTCCCTCCCTCCCCCCTCCCACCCAGCTCCCGGATCCGGCCATTGAGTTTGATACACTAAGATTCTAAAACTTTGTTAATCTTAGAATCCCCGATAGTTATACCTCTCCAACCCTTCGCCACAACTCACCTTCGTCCTCTCACTGGACTCCTTCGGTCTCTTTACCCGTTCCCCTCCACCTCTTACATCTTTCGGTCTATTTCTTTTGATTTTTTTCTCTCTCCTTGATTCAATACGCCTTTTGACCATGTCTTATGTTTCGTTTCGGTTAGAGTGGATATATTAGTACTATTTTGCTGTATTCTTCCTTACTTCTCTTTCACATACCCTTTCTCTCTCTCTCTCTCTCTCTCTCTCTCTCTCAATTTACGTATTCCTTTCCTCCTTCTTCCGCTGTTTCTTTATCAATCTCTCGCTCTCTTCACTGTCCCCTTTTCTTACCTTTTCCCTCACCCTGCCCCCATTCTCTATCCACCTCCATATATCCTCCATGACCTTCCGCCCTTCCATTCAGCAAATGAAACTTCGTCTGCTTTCCTTCATGCAGCATTTTGCTACTTAGAAAAAAAAAAAAAAATCTTTTTTTATCGAATTCCTTTTTCTCCATTGAGCTTATTCCTGATTCTTCTTTGCTTTCTCTACATCCCATGCGCCATATAAGGCGTTAACTGTGCGAAACCGTGGCGGTACCGCAGTCAAGAAAAAAATGCATTTGACGAGTGAACGTCTCCATTGATTAACATTGTAATTGAACCGCCTCGGTTCAAACCGCAGCGGTTGAAACCTCTAGTATGAACAGGGTCTAAGACTTGTACGTTCAATGCCTTAAGAATTAAGTGTCATGCTTACAAACCAGAGAAATGTCAACGACCAAAGAATCATACTGATCACTTCTAACTTTAAATATTCCTCCTCTCTGTTACTATTCTCAAGTCCTTTATCATCTCTGTAAATTTATCTTTTTAGTGTGATTTTTCCCGTAAGGACACTACCCTCCCCCATCTTTAATATCTTTTATTTTTATTCTCTTTTATTACGAAACATAAAGGTTTATTTTCTCCCCCCAAACGGCCAGAAACCTCCACATCCTTGATTCAGGAAAGACGTGAAGTGGGTGAACCGAGTAGTGATTACTCGGCAGGAACCACAGGTAGAACCCGTCCCACCGAATCCTCAGTTTCAACAGAAATATGGTCGGAGATTGAGACCTGTGTGGCTGGGCTCTTCATCTCTGCCCAGGAATTAATCAACAACTTCTTCTCTTGGGGACTTTTGTATGGTTTATCAGCGCCATATGTTCTTTTAATTCAAGGATTACAAAAGAAGAACATACAGACAGGAGACCTTTTGGACTATGACTAGGTCGGGTGCTAAGAAATTGATAAATAAGCAAACCAACCAATTGGTAGGCATTACAGCTAATATATTTCTCTGAATGAATCTTAAAACCTTGAACCGTACTGCTTCTGCAGGAAGTTCATTCCATTCATTGACTACACGGTTGGTAAACTTGTCTCTACCCACTTCCAAATTAATTCTACTTCTTGACTGCTTGAGGCCGTTATTTCTCGTCTGATTCGTATTCAAAGTATAACTGTCATTATCTTTTATGTTGTTAATAACCCAAAGAGGTATTGTTTATTTCGAGTGTGTCGGGTTTATGTATGAAGTACTTTAGTTTGTTGAAATTTTGGTAACGCATTTAATACCGTATAATATGTACCGCCTTCATCTTTTACATTGATGTTATATTGTCAAAGGATGTAGATCATTTACATTGCAGCGGAATTACCAGTTCTATTTTCTTTTCCTTATTGGGAATTAATTCTTACGAGCCTCCTCTTACTCTTCGTCCTCTAGCTCCTCTTACTTTTTCTTGTTCCTCATCTTTCTTTCCCCTCTTATCACTCCTATTGTTCTTCGCCCGACCCCTCCTCCTCCTCCAGCAGCAGCAGCAGCAGCAGCAGCAGCAGCAGCAGCTGCTGCTGCTGTTGTTGTTGTTGTTGTTGTTGTTGCTGCTGCTGCTGTTGCTGCTGCTGTTCTTGCTGTTCTTCTTCTTCTTCCTCCTCCTCCTCCTCATGATTCTCTTTCTCTTCAGCTCCCTTTTCCTTCATTGCCTCCCCTCCTTATCTACCTCAATCTTTTTTCTTATCTTACAAACCTCCACTCATCCTTCTGAATGTCTCACTCTTGCTCTCTCTCTTTCTATCTCTCCCTCTCTCTTTTCAACCATGCTCTCTGTAGTTTCCTTTCGTCTGCCCTTTTCCTCTTCCTCCACCTCCTCTTTGTCTTTTTTCTTACTCCCCGTCTTCTCCTCTTTTTTTCTCAACAAATCCACTTTGTCATCATTTCCCTCCCCCTCCTCCATTTTTGTTTTAATTTCAATTTTCATCTTTACACCTTCCTCTGTATCTCATGCTGTATCCTCAGTAACCTTACATTCACTTTTTTTTTCTTTGTTGTCAGTATTCAGCATGAAATCAGTCTTATTTCTCTCCTTCCCTAACGTGTTTAGACAGACTCTAATCTTCCTCATTTTTCTCCTTCATCGTCTCATCTTTTCTCCTAAAAGTCCTTCCCTTTCTTCCCTTCTCTTTTGTGTTTCCTCTCTTCTGTGTTAAACGAAATCACCATACACGTGTCACCCATTTTCACCCACCTTGTTAAATTCCGTTTCATCTCTCTCGCTTTCCTATTCCTCTTCTCGTGCACACCCTTCCTCGGATAATTTGCCCCGACGTGTAGTTTAGCTGACACGCCCCCTGACTTGATTGCATCTTGAACTTCGTTATAGCCATAAACCACTTTGTCTAGTTTCCTCGGCTTTTGGATAATTAATGAATGTAAGATCATACCTATCCTTTGTGCCTTGATATTATATATATTTATATGTAGGATTTAGTACAATTCAGTTACTGTAGTTTCGATGCCGTGGTAATTAGGCCTCATCACACGAACTAGTTAGGTTAGGTTAGGTCAGATAAGGTTAGGTAACATCTTTGGGGAGGTAGTTGAATTATACACGGGTCTAGGTCTGGATTATATCTTTGAATAATTTCGCTCTATAAATTCTTCAAAGTAATAATTCTATATGGTGAACATGGCTAATATACCAATACACATCTCTATTTTCCACACCATCAGGTAGGACACCACAAAATGGAGTATTTTGTATAATAAAATAGAAAAGTAAGATCATGATATATATATATATATATTATATATATATATATATACATATATATATATACATATATATATATACATATATATATATATACATATATATAAAATCATGTGAAGCATAATATACAAATATGCAATACATATCAACAAAAAACGGGTTAGCATGGAGCCGAAGTGATTAATGAAGCAAGGCAGACGGGCAATAAGAACCTCTCAGAGGCACAGGCGATTGAAAAGGGCAGCGTCAAAAACGAGCTTCATATTCAACCTAATCCATGAAGGAAAAAGGGGGAAAATTGCCAAAGAACTTTAAGCTAAAGAATCTACTTTACTATATGACCGCGTTGGAAGAAATCAATTGCCTAATGCCTTTATATATAATGTGTTCGTATATATTTCCAAAAACAGCATTACTTTGGTTTTACATTTCTGCGCATCGATACTTATGACTGCAATCCGAGCAGACCCTTTAGTGAATATGTTTCCTACATATATATATGCATACACATACATCTCTATGCAAATACGCATATATACATAAATCTATGCAGACACAGGTACATTTGTATATATGTTTGTACAAACACACACACACACACACACACACACACACACACACACACACACACATATATATATATATATATATATACATTATACATGAATATACAAATAAATACATTACATACATATAAACATATATATATATATATATATATATATATATATACACATAAATATATATATATATATACATATATATATACATATATATATATATATATATATATATATATACACATAAATATATATATATATATACATATACGTACGCATGTATACATGTATAGTCGTACATATACACAAATATGCATAATAGGCACACATATATACATATACATTAGTACATACATTTATACACATCATAGATATATACATACACGTAGTCACATACTTTACTCAGAGTACCACAAAGATATCCTCCTCAGTTCAGGATAACTTCCGCCGTTCAGAGTTAAGCCAAGTCCATCCATTGTCCAGAGCACCTAACTGGAGAGCGCAGGTAATCATATAGTCAACTCGCTTAACCTAATTGTACTGTCAAGGTCTTAATGTTCTCTGTTCGGCCTATTGTCTATAAGGCAAACCTACTCGCATTAAAGGTCCCTTTAGTGCAATTTGCTGAGCTGAAGGCTAATTCATGGCCCGTTTCTCTTAATGGCGTTATTGTACTTGTCTAATTGCATGTAGTCTTGTCCTATTACGTGGAGTAAATGGTGACTTATCTACATACAACTCGTCACACAGTTCACCAGTTCACACGTACACACGTACACCCACACACCCAAAACACACACACACACACACACTTACATACATATAAAGACACACATATACATACATACACATAGACACAGACTCGTGCAGACACGCACACAAACACGAACACAAACACACGCAAACACAGAGACACACACATTTCACACATTCAAAACCTTCCAATTCTAATCTTTCTTTGTGAATATAAACGAGTATCAATATAACGTCCGTAAGAAAGCTTAAGTATCATCATAAATCTATTTCGTGTTTTTCGAGTCAGATTTTGATGATACGTATACTCAGATAAATGCTGCCTTCCAAGATCGTAAATTTGTAATCATGTGTCATATAATTAATAACCTGGAGATGCTGACAAAAAAAAATGTAACGGTAGTTGGTGTGATTTTCTGAAAATTTGAAAAAGTTAACTCAGGATTTAGATTATAGGAAGAGCTCGCTGTTTGTAGAAAAAAGTCGAATGCAATGTATAAATTCCAGTGTATAAATTCCAATGTATAAATTTACGTGACTCTTTAAAAAATTATGAAGAGATTAATAACGGCTAAAATAAAAGAGTAAAATCAACATCAGAGAAAGAATATAGGAAGATCTGAGACTGGTATCTTCAATTCTTGTCGAGAATATATCAATATTATATTATACTGTTTCTTATATAGACAATTTAAAACCAGTGTTATGTTATCTACCTAAGGTTTCCTGAAGCTATTGGTTCATGTTAACACTTCCTTAGATTTTGCGGAGATCTGAAAAGAAAGCTTAATTTTCTCATTCAATTTCGCTCTCAAAGAATTCTGCAGCCTGGGCGCTTTCTGATTGTCTGAAAGTGAGCTCCAAGGTGACGTCATGTCGTCATGTTCGATTGGGATAAATTTTGGGCAGCAGTGAGAAAACCTCTATCTTTGTACGTTGATGTACATATAAGAAAGTTTTGTATTATTTATATTATCATGGAGATGGCCGAGATAAACTATGTCTAGACTCTGCAGATTTTTTTTTTTTTTTTTTTTTTTTTTTAATCAAGGAATTATTAAATTCTCAACCACGGCAAGTTTCCACACCAATCACAATTACACTTTGGCTACACCTGCGTTCCCAAATCAACCACGCCTTTGCTAGAAGCAACCTCACCAGACCTGTTGTGAGGGAACTTTACACACCCTGACGAGAATGGATGTCCGGTCGCAGCGTCAGCAGATGTCATTTTCTAGCCATCACTAAAGAGACACTTAAGACGCTTAAGAAGATAATAAAAGCCAAAGGATCGCTCATAGCTGACAACATATAATAGTCTACAGTGAACGATGAGAGAGAGAGAGAGAGAGAGAGAGAGAGAGAGAGAGAGAGAGAGAGAGAGAGAGAGAGAGAAGGGTGGATTAAGCAAACGAGCCAAGTATCAGATTCCTATTGGATATATTAACAAAGCCGCAATGTAATATACTCCGCTGAAATTCTACCTTGGATTAGAATACTGTCTAATCACTATATATATATATATATATATATATATATATATATATATATATATATATATATATACACATATATATCACAATAAAGTAATGTCGTAGCACATTAGTAAAATCATCTTTTATCCCACCGTCGGAAAAGAAGACGCTAACGTCGAAAGTTCTGTATATTTCGATCACTAACTGTGGTCCTCTTCAGCACATTGAGTACATAGTAGGAGACATATACATATATACAAAAATGTGAGGTGAGAAGTAGGAACAAGGGGAGAGCTCAGGTTACGTTTCCGACGCTCCGCGGGCCTTGTGAGTTTTTGTCCACTTGGAGTAAAGAAGGTAGTCATCGATTGACAGCTGAGGTGGTAATGCAGTCAGGTGACCATTGACCATTTGAAATATTGAAATTAAGGAAACATTTGATCAGGGAATCAAAGAGCATAAGAATTCAGTCAAATATGGTCAAGAAAGCTCCGCGATAATTTACCACATTGCAAATAAAGATCATCGCATACATTGGGATGATGCTGAAATGATTTATAAGTCAAAATGCAGTTTCAGAGGGAAAATAGTTGAGTATTCCCTGATAAAATATTTCCCTAATTTCAATATTTCAAATGGTCATTGGTCACCTGTCTGCATTATCACCTCAGCTGTCAATCGACTACTACCTTCTTTGCTTGAAGTGGGCAAAAACTCACGAGGCCCGCGGAGCGTCGGTCACGTAACCTGAGCTCTCCCCTTGTTCCTACTTCTCACCTCACATTTTTGTATATATGTATATGTCTTCTACAATGTACTCAATCTGCTGAAGAGGATCACAGTTAGTGATCGAAATATACAGAACATCGACGTTAGTGTCTTCGTTTCCGACGGTGAGATAAAAGTTCATTATATTTATATATATATATATATATATATATATATATATATATATATATATATATATATATATATATATATGCAGTGCCCTACACTCCATTCGCCTCCACATTCCCAGACTCACAATATCCCCAACAGTATCCCAAGCCGGGTGAGGAGGCAAAATTCCGGGGCGAAGACCCGTGGGGAAGTCATAGCTATCATAACATTCTGCGATACAGCCATGAGACGTCATGGGATGTTACACGTGATCCAGCTGTGACATCATGGAAGTTAAAGTGACCCAGATGCGACGTCATTCATGTATTCTAACTCATGAATAGGTGAATAAAAAGATACACATAAATAACTTAATTACAAGATAAACGTATAAGTAAATAGATAAACCAATAATGCAGTCATTTGAAATAAATAAACAAATGTCAATTATATATTTTATTGGATAAGTACACAAAGACATAATTCAATTAATCAAATAAGAATAATATAAAAAATTAGTAAAGATCTAAGTATGAAAAAATAAGAAAATTTGTATATCAGAAATGGCACTCAGACTGAAAACTCTAGAGAATAAAGAACCTAATTTTCTCACAGACTTTAAACCATATATATATTGGAAAAAATTCAAGTGATGTTGAGAAACCCAACAGAAATATGAAAATATACATACGATCCTTCCACTGTGACGTTTCACTTGTTAATGTAAAAGCTTCCAGGAAAACTTAATGGTCCATTAAAGAAATGATTCACCTAATAAACCAAACCTTCATTAACCACGCAATCCTCTCGACTTCTTCTCATAACAATGAAGTCATTCCCTTTTCAAACAACATCATTGATCTTCTCCTAGGCCTACCTAATTATAGTTTATCATTAATCAAGAAATAATCACCTAGGGCAGGGCATTGTTTTAACGAGATCACATAAACATTTGTACTTTCATCAAGGTTATTTGTACAGTCCTGTGGGTTATACCATGGCTGTGTACATTATGTTTACACGAACCCTTAGCCTAAGCGCATATCGATGGCCTCGGAGCATAATAAGCTTAGCCGCATTAAATGCAGCTTTTTATGAGTCGGAAACGATGTGGAATATCATTTTTCCATAATTTCTGTGGTGGCTGTTCATAAAGATGTGAACTTCTCTCCTGTAAGAGTTTGGTGACGGAACTTCACTGTTTATTTATGCCTAATCAACGGATAATAAGCTAAGACAATTCTGTCACTTGCGCTAAGCTATGACCGATGAATCATCGGGGCATAATTGTCTTAGTAATACTTTGACTCTCGGCTGGCTCACTATGTGTACAGCTACACAGAAAACTATCGTTAGTAGGGGTGTCGAAACATTCGCTGATGAACATAACCTTATGATACCGAAGGGTTGGTATTTCTGGGGTTCGAATTGTTCGAATTCCTTCTGAATGAATATGAATCGAATAATAGTTCCGGAGTTCATATGGATTCACTATGACATGATAATCTTATTTCCGATGGAGACTTCAACTTGTCTCAAATAGTTTCGTTGTTTTGTGTCAAAATGATTAGCGTGATTTACTAACGATAGTTTTTCTGTGCAGCTGTAAAAGTTACTGGACAGTGTGACGATATTTTCGCCTCTTCTTGCTGTTCAACCGGTGACTTGTATCCCATTGTGCCCGGGCTAATTATGCTACGAGGGTATCGATGTTAACACGCAGGCGACACAGGGAACGAAGCAGAGCAAAGTCAGACCTCCTTCTGCTAAACTAAAGCACAGTTGGAACTTCTCTCACACTTAAAATCCTGTGGCAGTACATCTAGGAGGATTAGAAATGATATAGAAGTTCAAACTATACTTCAGTTCAGCAACAAAGTCTAGGTTTGTTTTATGCTGAGCTGATTTTGTCGTCTGTGCCTCAGTTTGTGTTTAGGTTTACAGTGAGTACATTCATGTTCACTTTGTTTCTAAAGGCAGATGTGCATGTGGAGGAATATTTCTTTACGTATTGGCAATAAACATATACGTACACTAATAAATAGGTTTAGTGTCTGATATTCACAAGAATGTGGTTGTACTGCATACATACTTGTGATTTTAATTCACGCAAATACGTCAGATATTGTCATGCGTAAAAATAAATTAAATATTTGTTCATTTTATGTAAAATGCAAATAGTTTTATATTTTGATTAATGGTAGCCTACACACAAGTATTGGGTGGTCTTGTAGTGAATGGGATTCTATGTATACTATCTAACATTCATGTGGTGTTAGTAAGAAACAGGTTTTCATGATTTTGGTTGAATACGAGTATTCCTCTTTCGTTAATTCACTCTGTGGTTGATACCTATGATTGAATTCCGCCATTTATTATTTTATTCTCTACCTTGGATCACGACTAAAGGAAACCTGTGGATTATGTATCAGATACCGGTGTCGCAGCTAAGTAATTCTTGGCGTAGACTCACCTTAACATCTCATAGATTGTTTCACGAACTTACAATGTCATGCTTAAGTCCCTTCGTTGAGCCTCTACGTTCCTACTCGTACTTCTTCCAGTTGCCACCAGACCATTTTATTCAGCTAAGAAAAACCTCATAGGTTTAAAAAGGAAATAGGTAAGTACTAGTTTGCCAACAAAGTGGTTAACGAATGGAATAGACTTAGTCAGAATATATTCAGTATTGAAACAATTAGTTGTGTTAAATGAAACTTAAATAGTTTTATGGATAGGGATGAAATGTGATAAGGGACATGGAACTGCCTAGAGTAGACCTTAAGGCCTCTTACAGTCTCTTCCATTCTTATGTTTCTATGTTTGACCTTTCGTCACTTAGACGAATGATATAATAATTCTGGATGCCCTCAAGTAATTTTTTTAGCATGCGAGGTCTATATTTTTAGAAAAACTGTTAAAGATATGAAATGTAGTTGACCCACAACGCAAAATAAATCAATTATTTACCTTTATTCAGAGCATACATACAACGCTAAAAGTGTTGTATATTCGTACATGCGACTATTTTATAACATTTTCTTTCAAAATTGTCCCAAAAGCTTAAATAAAGCTAGCAGTACAGCAACGAATACAAAAAAGAGTAATAAAATTTTAAGCTTTTATGCACCTGACCTTTTTTTTCATTACTTGTTTCCTTATCTTTTACTTATTTTACTTTGTTGACCATTTTCGGATTTCCAGGTCTACCGTACCCTGTGGCTCCTACTTCCGGCTCTTAGGTCATTCACCTCGACTTCCCCGACCCTTTCGCCCGTCCCCTTCCCATCCATTCTGCCGCACCCCCTCACCCCACCGTCATCCGTTCTCGGCCCAAACTCCCTCGACGAGTTCCTCTCTATCCACTGTTTTTTTTATTTTCACAGTATTTTTCAGCACTTACTACTCCAATTTTCTCAATTTTCTACTCGATTTTTTCTTTACATTTTCCAAATTCCCCTAACATCACTCACTCCCTCTCTTCCTCCCTCTATTTCTCTCTCTATCTGTTTTCTTTTTCTCTTACCCCTTACACACACGCACACACGCACGCACACACACACACACACACACACACACACACACACACACACACACAAACAGGAAAGGGTATATATAAAATCCTGGTATAATAAAAAGTGCAGAGGCAAAACAACATAAGAAAATTAGAAAGAATACAAGGATCAACGACAAAGATGGCTCCAACACTTTCAAA
>NC_134781.1:73158071-73163071 GCF_046742065.1 Oratosquilla oratoria | reverse complement strand
TGCACTGTACACATTGGAAATTAAGTCAATGTGGCTTTCAGCAAGTCATCTTTGATATTATTGCTAAGTCATTCACTGTCATGGTACGATACACATATGCCATTCTTGCAAATGTCAGACGATTTCTTTGTTACTCTCAGGGATGGACTTTTACTTGAAAAAGCTCTTCACGATTTAATGAAAAATAGGCGTGATTCTCCAAAAGAATTAAACAAAGTCGTTTGATATTGACCAATATTATATATGCATCTTGAATAAATGAATAGATACATTAATGAATGAATAAACAGATAAATGTATAGTTAAAAAATAAATGGATATGTAATACACAACTATATATATATATATATATATATATATATAATATATATATATATTATATATATAATATATATATATTATATAATATATTATATATATATATATATATATATATATATCCATGCATATATAATTGCCAGCATGTGTGTGTATGCGTGTGTATGCGTGTGTGTGTGTGTGTGTGTGTGTGTGTGTGTGTGTGTGTGTGTATGTGTGTGTGCGCGCGCGTGTGTTTGTGTGTCAACCATATTTCTGTCTAAATCAGGTACAAGACTCGTGATGGCAATTATCTTCTGGATGAGTCTTCAGAGCTCATATATAAACCGACTTACATTTAATGATGGTGCCTCATTCATACAGATCTCATCCACCTCCTCAAGGAGGACACTGACGTCTTGCAAGGTTAGTAAAGCTTTCAACCCCCGCGCGGGGATCGATTCCAGGACTGCGCCATTGAAAACCATCGACGCTAACCAATACATCCATGTAAGGGTGGGTATGTGGACATGTGTGCGTACTTACATGTATAAACGTACCTACCTCTTCATTCACACGTATATCCATCACACGTTTGTGTGCGCTTGTGTACGTGTGTAAATATGACTTATCGTTAACCGTACTACAAATCACAAGACTCAAGATATCGTGCAGCGTGCCTGTCTTAAAACAAGATGTAGCCTTTTCCGAAGTAATACGACCCTAAGAATAGGGCCAAATAAACGTAAAGATACTCTAGTTCTTCCACGTATTATGTTCTGGACAAAATGTAATTCTGAGACCTATTATACGAGGAGAGCCTCCGGCACGCAACACCGATGGTGCAGAGAGGGTGAGAGAGGAAAGAAAAGAGAAATGGAGGAATAAGAGGGAAAGAATAGATATGTGTGGTAGGAGAAACCTTTTGATAGCCACTATGATGTAATATCGTGGTTGACAGACGCTCCCAGAGAGAAAGAGGAATATCAGGGAGTGCATAGGTTAAATGGGGATTCAAAGACACCACGAGAGAGAAGTCTAAGGATAAGGAGGGATGAATTGTGTGGTTATAAGGAGAAGGGAGATAGGAATAGAACAGTAGTGCAAGGATGAAGGAGTAATGATAACAAAGGTATGGGAAGGAAGGGAATGGAGATACACAGAAATGAAATGGAGTGGAAATGATGGGGATGAAAGAGATAACAAAAGAAAGAGAAGGGAAGAGAATGAGATGGAAAAAATGTAAAGGAAAGAAAAAAGGAAACAGGAATTAAGGAAAGGGAAATGAAGAGAAAGGAAGAGAAGAGAAGGAAAGGGAAAGCTAGGGAAAGTAAGAGAAGAGAGGAGAAAAGAAGAGGAGAAAAAGGAATGAAAGGAAAATAAAGGGAAGAGAAGAGAAAAATAAGAAAATAAAAAGGAAAGGAAGGTAAGGCGAAGCAAAGGAAGGGAAGAAAATATTACGGTGTGCAGGTGTGAGACATGTTGCGACAGATGTGAACGAATTAGGAACAGGACAAAGAGAAGCGGTGAGTGCAGAAGTATGGGGAAGGGAAGTGGCAGGGGAACGAAGAAAGAGTGAAGTGGGAGGCGGAAGGAACGAAGGAAGAGTAGAGAAAAAGAGAAGGGAAGAGGTAGAGAGAGGAAGATAGGTAAGGAGAGAAAGAGATAGGGAAATGCGGAGAGGTAGGAGAAGAGAAGATGTAGGAAGAATGAAGAAAGAAGACGGAAAAATCAGGGAGAAACAGGAAGAAGAAGGGAAAGGGAGGGAAAAGAGGGAGAGAAGGAGGAGACGAAAAAGAAAGGACGAAAATACGAGAAGGGAGAGAGTAGGAGTTTACCGAACCAGGAAGCCTAGTATATATGGAAGATATTGTCCAACGGAATTGAGTTTTAAGACAAAACAAAGAGAACGAAGAGAAGGGGAATTGAGAGAGGAGAGATGATGACAGGATAGATGAGCGAGAGAGAGAGAGAAGAGAGATGAAGGTAAAGGATAGGTTACGGTATGGGAGTGTAAGGCAAAGTTGTAGGGGAATGGATGATATTGAAAGACGGGAAAGGGTGAGAGAAAGGACTACATGCGAGATGGATGAATGAGGAAGATGGAGAAGAGATGGGGGAAAATATGGTCAATTCAAGTAGTGCCATGTATTGAGTAACTACAATAACCAAGAAGAACATATGTAGTAGTGCCAAGGGTAAAAGGTGAGGAAGATGAAGAAGAGATGGGGAAAAGTATGGTCCGTTCAAGTAGTGCCATGTATTGAATAACTACAACAACCAAGAAGAACATATGCAGTAGTGGCAATGTTAAAAGGTGAGGGAAGTGGGGGGTGGGGGGAGTTGTCGTATGTGAGAGAACACCCCCCCCCTCCCCCCAAGGGCGTTACATTGTGCCCATATGATCACCTCGAACTCGAGAACCTCCTCGAATGTGCTTCGAGAGTCAGCTGCGAGTAGGACATCCTTCGTCGAGCACCAGCCCAGGTATTGTATGGCTACGGATGCCTATCAAGAGACATTGATGATCTGTCTCCCGCAGCCTTGAGGAGATTTGAGTTTGTATATGTGCTTATGTGTCTCTAAATCGATCTGACTACGAGAGTAAGTACCTCGGGTCTAAAACAGTACAAGCAATGGGGCTTTCTGTTTTATCCATCTATTACCGGAAGTTGAACATTTCCAATACTTCTCCCTCGCTTTCATATTCACACAAGACAAATCTCTATTCCCTTCATTGTACTGGTTCTCACCTTTGTTATTCAAGAGCAGAAGGCAAAGTCAATTAAACTGATTACTATCTGAAAATAGATAATTATTGTCATTTTTATGAAATATAAATTTTTCATACCCTATTCTGTCATAATTTCAACGTGTGTGTTTTGTGTGTGTGTGTGTGTGTGTGTGTGTGTGTGTGTGTGTGTGTGTGTGTGTGTGTGTGTGTGTGTGTGTGTGTGTGTGTGTGTGTGTGTGTGTGTGTTTGTGTGCGTGATTCACCATGGTCTTTGGATCAAGTGTTGGATTGATGATCGACAGCTATTTCCCATCTGGAAGAGAGCTCAGAGCTCGTATATGACCGATCTATGGGTAATGCTGTGACCTTACACGCACACACACCCTATTTCAGCCCTGTGTGTGTGTGTGTGTGTGTGTGTGTGTGTGTGTGTGTGTGTGTGTGTGTGTGTGTGTGTGTGTGTGTGTGTGTGTGTGTGTGTGTGTGTGTGTGTGTGTGTGTGTGTGTGTGTGTGTGTGCGCGCGCATCCGGGTGCGTGATTATTTCAGTACGTGATCGTATGTTTTTATTCGTGCGCGTTCATGCAATGACTTAACCAGAAATGACTCTATTGCGTCATTCATTTCATCCTGGATCTCGATATTGAGGTTCTACCAATGTCACTTCTGTTTTACTTACAAGTAACGACATAGGAAGACCATACCGACAGGAGACGCTTTACTCCATAATTAGTTCGGATGCTATTTATTTATTATTTTAGAATAAGATCCCTCAAATGTGATAAGGATCCAATATATGATAATTGAAACTACCATAAGTTATTTGTACTTGGAGGTCCTTTATTCACAGAACAGTGGCATTAAAAAAGGAAATTTAATTGTTATACCTATAGATGATAGCAACTCAAATATTTGCAAATTACTTCGTTATTAGTTTAGCATTTCTTACCTTCCAGATTAGCCTTTTCCACTTAGCCTTTTGTTGTCTTGTAAATCTATTAGGTTTGTTCTGAATGGCAACAAGCTGTTTCTTTAGTCGGGAGATATTCTTGTATGGCTTTCCAACCTCTCTACACAACGGGTGACACCAGAAGTGCATTAGATCATTGTCGCATATACAGTATATGCTAGCACCTAAGCAGTATGTTCGAGGTAATTACATTAATTTCAGACTTCGTTCGCAAACATATCCATTGTAAAATACCAAAAACTTGACATGTAGCACTTCTCCCCATACATACAACCATTCAAAGCCAGACTAAGCCACTATGGTGAGGTACAGAGGCTGTATCATACCTCTGGGGATAGGTCGGTCATGTAGTGGACCACCAAGGCTGCACTGCACATGACACACGTAGGATAGGGCTTATCTTGGTTGACAAATGTCGTCTTTATTAGAATATGTTGTTTCTGGATACAGTCAAGATATTTCATACATTTGGGGGAAAACCTCTTTTATATGAGTAAGAAAGTATCACTCTAAATGTTAAATTTTTTTGCAATTTCATGTGACCACACCGCTTACCATTGGTCACAGACCAAAATACTGATTTTATAAAATCCATCCATTTCATACATCTTGTTTCATAATGTCAAATCTAATAATCCATATCTTGAAAAAAAAAATCATAATATATCAGAAGCATTTTTGAAATAAAGAAAAATATAAATATTTGGGGAAGCTTCATTTCATTTGTGGGCCAGTGTAATCGAGTTAATACCTGATTAGCGGTTCATTGGTTTGATTACCTGTATTATTCCAAGCACAAATAACAAAATCACATTTTAAGGGAGTTAATGTTGTTGATATCATTTCCAGGTAAAATTAGTATAATTGCATTTGTCCTTTTCGGGCAACACAGGCGGACACTGACAAATGTAATTTAGTCGCTACTGCTGACGCCGCGGGTACACACTGACATCAACGATGTACTTTACGAAACAAGGCAAGTGTGTGTGCAAATGTATGT